>NC_068416.1:26016793-26221793 GCF_023724105.1 Carassius gibelio | reverse complement strand
AAATGAAGGAAGAGAGAGAGAAAAGTACCAGTTCTATATATGTGTGTGCTGTGACTTCAGAAGATGAATTAGACGAAGGAACAAGGTGGAAGACCTGAAGTTCAGAATTTAGTGTAGAAACCAGTCAGTTTCACAATTAACTACAAAGTAACTGCAGGAAACCCCTTGAATCAAACATGAAATATTGAAGTGGAAAGATCGAAATAGTGTTTTCTTGTAATAATTGACAATTAAAAAAAAATTAAAAAAAGAATTATGTATATATAAAATTAAAAATATTACTGTCTTCTACATGAAAAAAAAATGTGCATGCATGATTTCAATGCATTTCATTTAGTAACTGGGATTCAGCTGGCATCTAAAACTGAATTTTAAAAAAGCACAATAACTTTCTTATTCATGTATACATGTGGCATTCTGATCATAACAAAAACAGTAATTGAAAAATACATTTAAAAAGACATTAAAAACAAACAAACAAAAAAATAAATGACAAAATTAGAAATTAGAAATTAGAAACATAAAATAAGATAAACATATCTCAAATATTAACAAAAGTTATAACAGTACATCAGTGATATTTAAATAACACTGCAATGCAAAAACATATATGCTTGAATAAGAGTTTAATTGTTTCCTATGTGGCACACACAGTGCAGATTTGCTGCTTATAATTTTGCATGTGTGTAAGTTTAATTTAACGATATGTTATATGTAATGCCAGAAACGTTATGACTTTGTAGTTCATTGGAAGTTGGTTGTTTTATACATGCGGTTTGACCCATATTGCCGCTCAGACAGCGTGTTCCTCAACAGGGCTGTTCAATTTCCCTTCGTTGAAACTGAAACCAGAGGTTGACGGCTAATCAGTTAGTTAACCTGTAAACTTATACTCACAGTTGTGTGACTGCATTCGTTCATCGGACTCTCACTTTTTATTTACTGTCATTTAATGTGGTAAAAGGGAAAGATGAAAGATTACGGTTTCATGTTTTTTTTAACGTATAGCAGATGCATACATTTTTTTTATATTTGTGTTTAATGCACTTTAATGTTGTGTGTAGAGAGCCACAAACAATTTATAGGGAGAATACAGGTAAATTTGAAATATTTGGGATTTTTTCTCCATTTGAGAAACTTCCAATTCTGAATATAATATAAATAGTGTAATTAGTAAAATATATTTAATAATATATTAGTATTTAAAAAAAAAAAAAATAATATATATATATATATATATATATATATATATATATATATATATATATAACATTATATTATTTTATATATTATATTAAAATATGAATACAACTGTACTGAATGTCATCAAAGTCGTAAAAGCTAATAATTAAAGCACAATTATGACAGTAATTATGTCTGGGTAAAACTAAATATTTTTATACTCTTTACAAAGAACCAGAATGATTCAATTAAAACAAAGTAGTGTATAATTGGTTTTATTTTTTTATTTTATTATTGCATTTACATTTTTTTGCCGTGGTGTGATTTGACGTATCTGCCAGTGTTGTAGTTTTTGACACAAAACCTTTAAGCTGATTCTGTGAGTCAAAGTTGACATTTCTCATGCATTTTCCCTACTTATGCATGTTTATAATCTTTATTTTTTACAGCTGAACTGGACATCGAGTAGATGCCTCACAGCTGATTAACGCTCACTTCTCAACATGTTTTATTCAGTTTATATTTGTAGTTTAACGTTACTTAAATCTTTCAGATTTCTTGAAATGAGATCATTTTACTTTAATAATAACAGTAAAAGTATCTGCTTTGCATCTTGCGTCCGATCAAAAATTAACTAAGAATTAAAGATTTTTCAAATTGCGCCATTTAAAATCCAAAAGTTCAATCAGCCAATCAATTCCCTGCAAACGTTGAAATATCAGACTATACCTTTTCACAAATGCAACTCGTCTTTGTGTGTAAAAAAGTGAGAGGGAGTGTGTTTCCTTAAAATCTATTGTTCCATAAAACTATTACAGTCTCTCTCTGCCTCGTTTGTGTTTTTTGGCACTGTGACATTTTTCCACCGTGTCTGTCTCTTTAAATCATGACTCGACGCTTTAACATGAACAGGATTTCCTAAATGACATCAATAATCCACCCTAGTTATGTAATTTACGACAGATTCATCACGACATGCTTTTCAACAAGCACAAGTTACTTAATACCGTTTTACTGGGTAAAATTTCAATGATTTCAATGGACTTCTTTGTTCTGCCGTGAACGTGACGAATGTAAAGTGAGAGATTTAAGAGATGGAGAATTAGCTAGACGTGTGTGTCTGTTGTTAAGTTAAAAACACACACATGCAACATTATTTGTAGGTATCCTCGGTTAGTTGTCATAGAAACCTCAGACAGGTGATTCTGCGTGTCCCTAAAACAGATTCCTGTATTAGACACACTTCAAGCGTTTTCAGACCAGACCGAAATATTCTCAATAAATGTTCTTCAGTGGAACCTTCTTTAAATCCTGTAAAGCCTGACATATGAGATCATAGTCAAAAAAATCTCATTTGTTAAAATGGAATAGTTTGCATGTGTTTTATGTTGAGTATCATATTTGAAACATCAGGCTTTTATGGCTCATGTACTCTTATATATCAGTTGTCACTCTATATCTCCAATAATATGTCTTAGTAAGATGAGATTTTAATGATCAAAGCATAAAATGCAATGCAGTCCAATGATGATTGTGTGTGACAGGTTTAACAGCAAAGTTTTGATCATTTTGGTCATTTAGAAACTTGCATATCAAATATGATTTTTGGACATGAATAATGTGGTGTTATTGTATATGGGATCTTTAAAACATTAGTAAATTGATCATTTTCTACATAACTACAAATAAAAAAAATAGTATTTTTGGAATTTTAATAGAAAACATATTTTTTATTATTATTTAAAAAAACATATGTTTATTTAGTTTGATATTTTAGTATAATTGAGAGATTTATTAATATTTAGAATTTTATTTTGCGTTTTTATTACTTTTTTTTTAGGTTTAGTTTGCTAAAATAAGTTTAAGTTGTTTACTTCAGTTAACGTTCAAATTTAAAATATGTTTAACTATAATAACCCTGTTTAGCATGAAGATCAAATTGCTTATAAATATTTAGCAGTTCAAATGCAGTAAGGATTCTTTCTTTCTTTATTTTACAGCAGCATCCAGACGAAGACGAGACACATTCAAACCTCGACTGATATTCTCTTGTCTGTTTGGTGACCTTGTGATGTCTCAATTCAGGTATGGTCAGATGTTTCTTTCTATCTTTTTTCTTTCTTTCTAGTTTACCATGTCAACCATCTCTAGTACTGTTGCTTTATTTCTTAAATCTCTTGATACTGTGATCAAATCCGATGCATACATCCCTCATGTCAGTTTTATATTCCGTTTTCTTAGCCTTAGGATCTGCAGTGTGGGATGCCGTGCACAGATGTATTCTGGGAGTGGGGGCTTTGGTGCTCCAGGGTGTGGGCTTGTGGGAAAAATTTGTCATCTCTGCCCACTTACAGACAAACCCACCAACTAGGGTGGGAAACAGTTGTCCAAGGACGGCACACACACACATAGAGAGGCAAAAATATGCAACAAGGTCATCAGTGAACCCCTCCACACTCCAACTCCTGTTTTTACTGGAAGTGTTGTGTCTTTTGAACGGTTTCATCTGTGCTATCTGCTATCTTCTACACGCACATGCTCACACACACACACACACACACACACACATACACTCACACACACACACATATATATAGTGGACATTTGAAAAAAGTGCTTTATCTGTGATTTTGATTCATTGAGTCTGTGTGTGTGAGTGTGGGCTGCATATCGAAACTAACTTAAAAATCTCATGCCGATCAAAATCCAAAGACGACACCAATGATTCAAAATGCCACCTTATTTTTATTTGTGTGATTTGTTTGCGTGGCTTCTTAGGCGTTGACTTGTGGTGCAGATGGTTACAGGGACCAGCACTTTCAGTTCGTAGCAGCAGCAGCAGCTTAAAGAGAGAACTGTGGGATGTACACATGCATACACGTGCTTTATTGGGTTAAAATACTGGTTTAAAGCTTACATATTATTTGTTTATATTTAAGAGCATTAATTACATAGTTAAAATGAGTAGCAATTTTAATTTTTTATTTCATATCTCAAAGGTCTGACATTTCTGTGCAACCTAAGGAAGCGCAAATAATGTGCATTGGTGCGATATAATTACGTAATGAGAATAAAGTAAATACAAAATCTTGCTCTTTTTCGTTTCTCAGCAAAGATTTTAGATTTTTGTGGAACAAAATAGAATGGAAATAAAGTGCATTAGTGCAGTTGAAGTTCATGTATTTGTGTACATGTCCGAGCTGAAGTCATAAATATTTAATTAAAATAAATCAAACATTATTAGAATACATGTTTAGAAGTTTAACTATTTTGTTCCTATTTAGAAGTCAAAGTCATAATTACAATTAAAAAAATTATTACAATAATTAGTGCGACAAAAAAAGCAAAAATAATGTACAATATATCAGTTGATGTTTAAAAGTGTACACATTTTAAAATAAAAATATTTTGTTGTAATTCACATGTTATAATTACATAATTTGTATAAAACAAACACACTTGCATGATGGGAAATGTAGTTTTATTCTGCAAGCCTGTCAAATGCAAAAAAACTAAACACAAAAAACTGAATTGTACAATTCAAATTTACATTTGTGCTTTTCTGCAGATGCATTTATCCATTGCATTCAAGGTAAACATTTTATTACTTTACGCGTTCCCTGCAAATCAAACCCATGCTCGGCTGTCTGAGCTGCAGGAATTACAAATTATCTTAGAAACCAATTTACTTCCACAGTGATTCAGTAATTGACACACCTTCGGCAGACAGTCAGGACTCATGGTTATGGCATTGTGCTGGCGTTCATGTGTGAATACTGGCATTGAAGGCAGTTAAGCGCTCAGACTGACCGAAATGTACTTGTCATTAATCAAACTAATCATGCATGTAAAACACACATCTCACACGTGTGTTTGAGACAGATGGAGTGTGTGTGCGGGTGTGTGTGTTGTGTTTTTTGAGATGCTCCTTCTGAAAGGACATTTTTTGTGGAGGATTGTGAGGGGGAGGCTGGCCCGTGTGTGTGTGTGTGTGTGTGTGTGAGTGATTATGACTAGCCCCTGTCTGCCCTCAGGCCCTCTGGCTCTACCTAATTAAAACCAACCAGGCTGCAGGGCACAGGAGACAGATGTCTGTCAAAGCGCTCTCACACACACGCGCGCACACACACACACACACACACACACAAGATGCAAGCTTTCATAGTGATCAGTCACACACTGTATGCACATATGTCGTTTCATGCAAAAAATGCAAGCACATATCACAGACGTGTTCTCACACACGGTTCATAGAAGTCTGTATTGATGACGGCGCTGAATATTTAACTTTCTGTGTCACTCCCACATCCATGCTATATGTAGTTATATACGTATTTGTATTATTATTATTATTATTTTTTATTAAAAAGATGTCAATATAGGTGATTTTAGAACAAACTTGAGGAGGAAAGTTGTTACTAAATCATCAAATGTAAAAATATTGAAAATGTTAATAGTACAATTAATATATGTAACAGGAAAAATATCCTGTTAAATATATTCACTGTACTGTTAATTGTCCACGTACATCAGTTTAATATTTTCATGTATTTATAAATGCATTAATACATTTCATTTAATTGATAGTTATAGACTTAAATAAGACAGAAATTGACAAAAATGGGGAACTGTATTGAAAAATTGCCCGAGCTAGAACTAATTTGGGTTGCTAAGCCTGTGTAATATCCATCGGGCAAAGACATTTCCTTCTATTTTGGAAGAAATATTGTGTAAAATGTGCTTTAATATCTTTAATATTAACTTTTGTCATTGTCTATTAGCGGTATATCAGCCAGACTTCTCTAAAGTTATTGGATCAGCTATTGAAAGTCATTTTTCGTGACCAACATCCAGACACAACACTGTAACCAGCAGCTACCAAACTCTGAGATGATTCCTCAATCATGTGCACTTCCTGCTGTCACACATTACAACCCCACTGTCAGTCCATCAGGCCACTGTGATACCTAAACTCTTCTACTGAGCTATCTGCTCCAGTCTGAGTGTGTGTGTTATGTTGGGGTGGGTGGATCAATGTGTCCTTATTTTAAACTGAGAGAGTGAGTGAGTGATAGCCCACACACTCATTTCTCTCTCTGTCTTTCTCTCCCTGCACCCCTCCTCTGTGCCTCTCCTCTTTTCTCACACCAGTGGGTGGACCCAGTTTCAAAACCAAAATCTTACAGCAACACAAAACAGCCCGCTTTCCCTCCGTCTATCATTTTGTGTGTGTGTTTGTGTGGTTGAGTGAGCTCGGTCTCTCTACATAAACGTGTGTTGTGGTGCATCGGCCTCAATACTGTGTGTGTGATCATGTCGAACGTTTGTGTGTGTTTCTGTAATTTACCCAGAACAACAGAAAGAGGAGAGAGTCTGGGAGTTGCCACTGGTTACAGTGACTCTTCTCACACAGGAAACACCTACAGGAGTTTAGATGCTCCCCAATCAGCTGCTCTCAGAGGAAATCACTCAAACACACTCACACACACATGGGCCCAAAGCGTTCAGACGAAATCACATCAGATCAGGCTTAAATGAAAAGAAAGATGCATCAGCTAAAAGAAACTAAACTATGTTACCATACAAAGATGTACAGTCATAGTAAAGTTTAGCAATAGTTTAGGATAGACTTGACAGTACAGGATATTAATGCTTAGTTGTGTAGTCTTACTATTGTAAAGTAAACTTTAGATGTAGTGTGTGAAGCCTAATAAAATGTTTGAGAATAGTATTGTAGTGTAGTATGATAAAGTATAAAATGTTACCTATACTGTAAGAAAGTACTGGATAAAATATGCTTACTATATGGGTTAGGTTTAGGATTAGGTTAATGGTTAGTACCTAGTTATTGTAATTACTGTATCAAATACCTAGTATGCACATGCGGAACAGGACTGTAAAATAAAGTGCTACCATATGAAGATATAGTTATACTAAAGTTATATTTAGTATAGTAAAGTGAAGTTTAGTATAACAGAATCTATGTTTGAGTATAGGATGGAGCCATGCAGTATAGTATAGTATAGTAGTGTATAGTATAGTATAGTATAGTATTGTATAGTATAGCATAGCATAGCATAGCATAGCATAGCATAGTATAGTATAGTGTATAGCATGGATCCTCAGATCTTGTCCTGGTGGGCCGATGCGATGCTGAGTTTAGCTCCAACCCTGAACAATCTCACATACCTATGATTTTCTAATAATCCTGAAGGCATTGATTAGCATGATCAGGTGTGTTTGATTAGGGTTAGAGCAAAACTCTGCAGGAAAGTGGATCTCGTGGGCCAGATTTGAGGATCCATGGTGTATAGTATAGTTTAGTATAGTAAAGTAGTGTATAGTATAGTATAGTATAGTTCAGTATAGTAGTGTATAGTGTAGTATAGTAGTGTATAGTATATTATAGTATAGTTCAGTATAGTAGTGTATAGTGTAGTATAGTAGTGTATAGTATAGTATAGTTCAGTATAGTAGTGTATAGTGTAGTATAGTAGTGTATAGTATAGTATAGTTCAGTATAGTAGTGTATAGTATGGTATAGTAGTGTATAGTATATTATAGTATAGTAGTGTATAGTATAGTATAGTTCAGTATAGTAGTGTAGTGTATAGTAGTGTATAGTATAGTCTAGTAATAAAGTAAAGTTTAGTTCTAGTAATATAGTTATAGTGACATTTTTTACAGTAAAGTATAATTTGAGCATGGTCTAATGATAGAAAAGTAAACTGTCTGGTTGTATTTTTGTAAAGTCTAGTTATAGAACAGTAAATCTTAGTTAAACATAATAATTCTAGAATGCCAAATTCAGATTATGATTCTGACGAACTGATCATCAGTTTAGTATTTCATATGGAACGGATGAGCTGTATGGAGTCATTGTATGAGCATAAAACGTTTTCTCCTTTCTGAAGACTTTGACCCAAATTTGTGGTTAATTTCCTGTTTGTGATGGGCGATCATTCATGTGACGTGTAGGAGCTGCTAGAGAAAAACACTTGTTGAATTCTTAAAGAAAGTTCATATAATCGCAGCGCTCAGAGTTTATAAATAGCGTCTCGACTCACTCACCGTGACCATAGTGATGGACTTTAAAATTGACATGACCATGTGATCTGCTGAATTGCTGTTAAAAATATCATGCTATGACATCAGCATCAGGTAATGGGTGTTTGGCTGTTAATATCTGTTGTTAACTCTTGAATTCATCAGATGTGAGGTGTTTAATAGCTGGTTGTCAGAGTGAGTGTTAACGCTCTCTCTCTGTGTGTGTGTGTGTGTGTGTGTGTGTGTGTGTGTGTGTGTGTGTGTGTGTGTGTGTGTGTGTGTGTGTGTGTAAAGGTGAGGTCAGGACATTTGTCAGGCTTTGAAAAATGAGTTTTATTCAAATCACCACACAGACTTTTTTGAAGATGAAGAGAGAGGAAGGGAAATGACATATAGAGGCAGTATTTTACTCTCTGTATGAGTGTGTCGGGCAGCTGTGTCATCAGAAACAAGTTGTGTGAGCGGATGTGAATCCCCTAACTTTCTCTTTGGGTTGTGAACTGGTCAAACTCTTCTTATTAGGTTGCTTCACTGCTTTTTAACACACTGGCATGCACACATTCACAGAAGAAGCGTGTCTCCAAGTGAAATGATTTAGTAACAAACCACACATTTGTATCTCTTTCACTAACTGAATTAAATGAACAGGTTTGTCCATCAGAACTAAAACACTTCTCTTTTGTAAGTGGTTGTCAGCTGGTCATTATCATAAAATTAACCTAGACCCCAATGTGAGGGTTTGTATCAGCATGAGGGGGGTTTATTTTGTGATAATGAAACTGGCACCGATAGAGATGGTGCATAGATGTGATTGAATAATCTCATTTTTCGGGGCACTTTTTTTGCAATAATGAAACTAGCACATATATGGAGGACATCAATTTCCTGGTTCAGCGATAAATTCTACTGTGTAGTGTCGTGTTACAAACATATTTGACTGCAGAAATTAATTTATGACCAGTCATGATCAGGTGCTTTAGAAAGCTACAGTTAAATATGATCTATAAAATGCATATAAAAAACAGAAGTGAATTGTTACTGTAAATCAAGATTAATTGATAATCTAGATTTTTATTTAAATATTATCATTTTTTATTTTGATTCTTTGCATTAAGTTTTGCTCTCTAAAATGTTGCAACCTGATTAATTCTCTTGTATTTCTTTCTCTTTCATTTTTTGAGGAGAAGCTCTTTTCTCTACCATTCTAATCACTATTAGTACTTTGTTTATTTGAGTCCAAATTACGTTTGTACAATAATAATAATAAAAAAAGATGACTTGATGAAAATATTAGCTACTAAAGATGAAAAAAGTCTCAATGTGACACCATATCGTTTTACATATTATAAAGTATGTGTATATTTTATTCAGCAAGGATACATTAAATTGATCAAAAGTGTCAGTAAAGTAATTTACAATGTTTTGGTGTTGTTCGTTTGCATTTTCCATTCACCTAAGAATCCTGATTATTTTTTATTTTTTTACAATTTAAGTAAAAATATTAAGCAGAAACTGATTATGTTTTTTTTAAGCATATCAGAATGATTTCTGAAGGTCATGTGACACTGAACACTGGAGCAATGATGCTGAAAATTCAGCTGCACATCACATGAATAAATTACATTCTAAAATGTATTCAAATAGAAAAAAGGTATTATAAATAATAATATTTTAAAATATTTTTTTATTAAATAAATGCAGCCTTAGTGAGCAGAAAAGACTTCTTTCAAGAACATTTAAAAATGGTACTCTTTGAGCAATAGTGTACATACATTCTCACCACTGTGTGTGTATTTTGATCTTTTAAATTTGTGTTATGGAAATCTGTAGTTAAGTCGTTCTGAGCTGTGTGTGTGTGTCTGTAGGAGGAGTCTCTCTGTGCGTGTGTGTGTGTGTGTGTGTGTGTTTTGAGCGGGACATACGGTAACGTACCCAGCAGTGATTTAGAACCGCGCTGAGATCCAGATGATTGTTCTGGTTCCCTCGTTCCCACACCCTCCCGCGGTGAGAGCGCACGGAGCACAGCGCACTCTCCAGTGTTTGAGAACACGCCAGTGTAAAAGTATCTGGCATGTAACAAAAGACCGCTTCGGATCAGGTTCAACTTTGATAAACCTTGTCCTAGTGACTCGACAGACAAAGGCGTGGTGTGTATCCCGGCATAACCTCACTCCCTCGCTCCGCTCTCTCGCTCTGTTGAGTGTGTAACAGTGACGGTGAGGTTTGGACGCAGGAGTTTTTATGTAATCACGGCCTGTTAGCGTGGGGTTAATCAGTGCTGCTCCAACATGCCGTGATGGATCTGAAAGCAGCTGCTTGCCATTGAAATAAAATCTGGTCCCCGTCACAACCACAATTAAAATGAATGAATAATTGAGTCTGGCGGTCATCTGCCCATTCACCTGATACACTGTCCCTGACCACACCGAACAAAGCTCCCCCTCTCTCTGTGTTGTTTTAATGAGAAGTCTATACTGTATTCACACAGTTTACCCGAGTGCATATTTCAATCTTTAAGCCCTCGGATTCATTCTGCACTTAGCTGAAGTGATAGACATTCGGCTTATGTTCACAAAGAGAGCAGATGAATGATGTTTCCTGTATTCTGTCTTAGACATGACCGCCGCTGCTCACAGTCTCAACGAATGAGAAGTTCACGCAAAATAAAAGTCACAGCAGATAGTGAAAACACGCTGAGCAGGGTTCAAAGCAGTTTAAAAATTCTCTAGATTTTTCTCATTAGAATGTTCACTTTAAATTCTAAAATGTATCAGATTTTCGGAAGAATCTTTTCATCTCTGAAACAGTGCAAGTCATTCGTATAGACTATAAAGAATCACAGATAATGTTTCTGAGTCAGAGTATGGTCAAATATAAGCCAGTTACCTGTAACTGATCGATTTCAAGTAGAAAGATACTATATTTTAAGTAAATTGCAACATTAAAATGTGTAAACTTTATATTTAATGTAAATAATATATTATTATATTTAATTCAAATTAATATGTAAAACATACATTTATTTATTTATTTATCTATCTATTTGTTTCTGTCTAGTAAATAGAAATAATTTTACATTTAAATGAATTAATATATTTATAGAATTTTTTTGTTACTGCAAACTATATATATTTACATATCTATCTATCTATCTATCTATCTATCTATCTATATATATATATATATATATATATATATATATATATATATATATATATACACATATACACATGTTTTTTCTGTGAATTGTTTTTATACTGACCCAACAATATTCTATCCCCTAACCCTAAACCTAGCATTTACAGAAAACCTGTTATCATTCTCTCAGATAAACATCCTGTACTATTTTTAATTATTTTTTCCCACAGGCCAGCCCTCACAATGTCAAAAATGTCAGGTTTTACTCTCCTTGTGGGGACATTTGGTACACACACACACACACACACACACACACACATATATGCATCGTTAAAGTTTGAAAATATTAGAAATCATTATGAAATTGACTTGGTTAATGATAGTCATTTTTTTATGAATGTTTATATTTTCCCCTATAAATATGCAATTACAAAACAGTACTGTGATAATACCATATATTGTTTTTTTGTTTTTTTACTAATTTTGTAGATATGATTTTTTTTACTGATCAGTTTTTCAAGGATTTCGTTTACTTATATAAACTATCCCTTTCAGTTAGATTTTTGTTCTCACGCGTTTTTGGTCAAGTTGCTGTAATGGCGTGATCGCGAATGTTTGTTTCAGGATTCACCAAAGCTCGATTTGTCTGAAGCGTGAGTTCTCTTGCAGGGCAGCACTGAGTGATGCTGCGATAGCATCAGACCCCCGTTTCTGACCTGTCAGCTCATTTTACTGTATTAGACTTTCTAATTAAAGCGACGGTGAGAACGAGGCGGTGGGGGGGTCCCGCGCTATCTAGTGCACTTTACATGCACTCTGAAAAGTGACAGATGCACAAGACCAGTGAACAAATGCCATCCTTTTACATTTCACCACAGACAGTGATGGAGCAGTCAGACAGTGAGCGATCGAAACAAACTTAGAGAGAGAGAGAGAGAGAGAGAGAGAGTAGTGGTTGCTGACCTTTAGGTGTTGCTGGTGGAGTTGCGTCTTGGTGAGAAGTCTCTGCGTGTCAGGAAACAGACTGCTATCCTCCGACTCAAACATGTGAAAGTGAACACAGACAAGAGAGAGAGAGAGACGGGGGGAGAGAGATAAGCAGAGGAGTTGCGTTTTGCACAGAAGGTGTGTCGTGAATCAGGGAGAGAAAGAGAGAGAGAGAGAGTGAAAGAGAGAGAGACACTAAACAAAAGTTCACACCCACCCAGCCCTCCCTCCAAACCAAAAGTATGTTGGCAGCCGGCCGCACGTGTCCACCTGACATGCACCTCGCTATGGGAGGAGAGTAACACACACACACACACACGGTTTACCTGCAGACGCTGGCAGCCTGTCATGCACTGATAGCAACATGATCATCAACACGTTTACATTCAGAATAGATACACACACACACACACACACACACGCACAGAGTATCATGTGTTTTCTGCACTGATTCGGAAAGTTTTTAACAAATGTGATTTATTTCATTGGATTTTTCTTTAAGATAAGAACAGATTTAAAGTTTTATTAATGAAAAATATGGTTTGTATGGAAGCCTGTTTTTGTCGTAAAAAACATTTCATCTTTTTATCTCACAATTTGGAAAGTTTAATTGCGAAAGAAAAAACTTTATCTGAAATTGATTTTTTCTTGCAATTCCTGCTTTATTTCATTCAATGCAATTATTGTTATTATTTTCTCAGAATTGAGAGGTAAACTTGAAATTTTGAAAACATTTTAAACACATGTGGTCGGGCAACTTATAAATAGAGTGAATTCAGGTAAATTGGGCCTTTTTTTGCCATTGAAATAACTGAAAGACAAATGGCCCTGAATTCACATTTGTTGCAATTACCTTAAAAGAAACATTATAACATTGATATGTTATATGTAATCACATATCGATATTAAAATAAAAAATAAATTACATTTATATAGATATTACATCGATATGTGAGTATATTATAAGTACATTGTAATATAGCCACTACATATTGTTGGTCAGATGATGCTAGGAGATGATGTTTTGATATAGCATATTGTTTTATTTTTATGAACATAAAATGTTAACATAAAATTCTCTTTGGACATGACCTGACTCCAAAAAATGACTTTTGTTTGTGCAACCCAATGCAATTATGTTATTTTGTCAACTGGAATAAAACATGGTTCATATGAAGGGTTAATTGAGGATAACTGGGCCATTTTCTTCTCAGTTGTTTCAGTGGCAAAAAGAGGCCCAATTTACCTGAATTCACTCTTATTTATAAGTAGCCTGACCACATTTGACACATTTACATTCAGAATTAATGCAGAAAACACACACTGTATTCGCCACACTTTATGTTAATGGCATTGCAGATGAATTATACATGACTTTTATTGTGCTTAAGTCAGAGAAACACATGTGGGGGAGTTTTATATCATACAGTCTGTCAAATATAGTCAATTTAGTATGTAATAAGTGAGGATAGTTAAAAAATATATTGATATAAATATAATATAAAAAAATATATAAAGGAAAAAAGTAGTTTTGTAAATATAAATTAAGGCTTCTAACAGACATGTCAATTTTATTTCATTACATTTTATTTAATTATATTTAATTTATTTATTTTATTTTATTGCTTGTTTGTTTATCGATACAGTAAATATAAATTTAACATTTTATAATTAATATATTTTATTCTTTCATTAATTGATTAGTTATTTCATTGATTAAAGTATATATATATATATATATATATATATATATATATATATATATATATATATATATATATATATATATATATATATGTATGTATGTATGTATGTATGTATGTATGTATGTATGTGTGTGTTGAATAATATTTGAGAATTGATCAATTAATAAAATATTATTAAATTTACAAACTATTTATATTTAATTGCATTGTTTAAATTTACTGGATAAATGTATGTTTATATAGAACATTTCTATATTTATTCAATGCTTTTACTCTTTTATTATTTATACCATGATACTGTGTGATTATTACCATATAATATATTTTTAATTAAGAATGAAAAGGTTTATACCATAGTACTTAGTAGTAAGTAAATACTCACGTATTTAAGTAGGCTGCATATTTATTGTGTATATATTGATCACGGCCCCCGTGGAAGATGTGTATATGGGTGTGATGTGTAAATATGTGTTGATTCCTCTCATGGCTGAGTTCCCAGCATTCAGTGTCTGTGCTGTTAACGTTTAAAGTCAGGGAGGGGTTGGAGATCTGTGGGCAGCTCCATTAATACCCACCTAAAGAAGGGAGCGGGCATGTTTCTGTGAGGCTCATGAGTAAGGTGTTTGTGAATGCAGGTGTGCGCCACACACATAATTACACAATGCATCAAGTGTGCGGTGCTAAACGCATTACTGTGTCATTTATGCTGTGCAAACGGCATCATTTAAAGATCAAGATTAATTTATGTTTACCCGGCTCAAATCATTCTTGAGCACTTTGATACCTGGAGGAGGACTTTAATTCAGCAGTGTATCATTAATAATGCAATGTCATGATCTGATGAGTATGGTGCGGTTTTTTTCACCACAGTCACATGGTCCAAAAAAAAAGTTGTGATCATTGGACGTCACATGATTATGGAAGCCTGTTTCCTCTGCGGAATAAAAAAAAAAAGTTAAAAAATGCACTTTTTTTTCTCGGAAATCGTAAAATTGTGAAATTTTCTCAGAATTCTGAGTTTCTCACAATGCAACTCTTTTTTTTCTCAATTCTTTGGTTTTTCGCAAATTTAGGCTTTTCATGTCGCAATTCTGCTTCTTTGTTTCCCGCTTAAAAAATACAAATGTTAATTGTGGCTTTTTATCTCACAATTTTACGTTTCTATCTTGCAGTTCAAACTGGAAGTAATTGTTTGAATTGTGAGACGAAACGTCCCAATTACCTTTATTTTTTATCCCGTGGTGGAAAACCGCTTCAATACATGATTTCCAAAATAAGACAAAATGAAAGTTGTTGTTTTGTTTTCTTTTTCTTTTAAAGGACCCATATGACGAGGATTCAGATCTTCCTTGATCTTTTGAGATAAGAGTTTGATGTTTGACTATGAAAACATACTGTAACTTTCAGAACTCAAAGCTGCATTAAAACAAAGATCCTAAAATGACTCGTTGTGAACTTCCGCCACTCGTCAGATGAATATGTTAAAGCCTGACCGCCCACATTCACATCAGCATCACCTATTGGATCACCAGAAGCATAGAAACGAGCTGTTGCATTTACTATGGCCTTACACACAACAAGATGGATGCAGAATCACACAGAATCATGATGCCATTGAAGAAATACTCGATTTCCAGTTCTAGATCAGTAATATGACAAGAGTGTAAACAATTGCCAAAAATACTATTTATGTCATTGGATTTAGGATTATGTGTTGTTGTATTTTTGCGCATCTTCTGAATCTCGGTTTCATTGATTATTGTGTTTCAGAAAGATGAATGGCTCCGTCTAGTTTTTTCTGCCTCTTTCTCTTTCTTTTTTGTGATCACTGATTGTTTGAGACGAGACAAACCTATAAATGAGGACTCACTCTTTAGCTGAAACTGCAAAAAAATCAACCACTTCCTTTCCTGCTATGCCTGTGTGTGTGTGTGTGTGTGTGTGTGTGTGTGTTTCCCTGAGCAGTAACAAACATCTCTCTCCTAATAACACACACAAGGGTGTTTCTTCAACTTTGGGGCCTTTTGACCCTGTGGACTTGCATTAAACTCATTTTTATCCTTTTTATGAGTTAAACTCTTTTCTTTTCTACCTCATTTTGAATGATGTATTGGGTTTGATCCCATTCTGTGGTGGAAACACATTATTTTAATACTACTTAAGAATTAAAAATGTTCATTCTTTTTGTATAATACGACAAAATTAAGATGACTGGAACTGATGCAGAACAAAAACCAATCTCAATCTTGCTCTTCGCTCACATAGAAGTCTCAGCTACACCAACCTGTGAAGAAAAAGCTTTATTGAATGCGAAGTTGTTGGTGGAAATGAATTAAATTAAATATGCAGATGTGATGGGTGGATTTTGGATGGACTGTGGTTTTAATCTATGAAATGGTGATTGCTTATCTAAAATCTTTAAATATGGCTATGAAATAATAGGCACATACATAATACATAATCTGTGTGTGTGTGTGTGTGTGTGTGTGTGTGTGTAGATATGTACAGATAGGTGGTTTCATAATGTGTTTAATATAAATCAGTTACACATTTACATTTTCATTTATACATATACACGTGTGTGAATATATATGTGTAAATATACAGAGATATTGTGTGTGTGTGTGTGCTTGTGTGTTTATATATACATATGCATTATTATTTATAAAAAAAATAAAAAAATTAAAAACATTCCATATGATTTTGAAATTTACACAAATGTAGTAATTAATAATAATAACATTAAAGTAATAGATCTTTTATTCTAATAATACTAGGAAGAGTATAAAATATTTCAATTCAAATGAATCAATGAATAATAGTGACATTTCTTATTATTTTCAATGTTCAAATAATGGCCATAACAATCAACATTATGACCCAGTATGCTAAGAAAATAAATGTAAAAGTGCTTCAGGAAGAAGATTTTTTTCACTGTACAAACAAGGCGTCTTGAAGATGACGTTGACTGCTAGAGTTGGTATCATGGGACGTGTTAGGTTGTACCTCCGGATTAAAGTTAACTCCTGGATGCTTTGCATTGATGTGGTACTTAAGAGTGGACGAACTCCGGTGATATTCAAATTCCTTGCTGCAGACATTGCAGACGACTTTATTTTTATCAACACTTCGATCAGGCCTTTTTTTAAAGTAAATGTTCCAATCAGTGATCCAGGAAGCGCCATCGCTTTAGTCTCCCTCCTTCATTTTACAGTCGAATGGTAGCTAGAACGGCTCCAGGTTCAAAGGTCAATACGGAAAGGATTTTTTTTTTAATGCGTTATTTTTCCTCAGATTAATTGATCGAATTTAACACGTTTTTTTACAGCCCTAATTATAATCTAATTATTATGTATTTCTGTTCTTTTGGAAAGTTTTGAGAAATATATATCCAAACATAGTTTAACACAGTAGTGCTAGTAACTGAGAGAAATGTGTGCGCACTAGAGGAATAGACTGTACAGTTAGTGGTTGTCAGTGCCGTCTACACCCCTAGAGTGATCCGACTGGTTCACAGCAGCCATCCCTCTCTCTCTCTCTCTCTCTCTCTCTCTGGTCCCACAACCCACTGCATGAGAGGACAAGGCAAGGAATGTAATCCAACCACACACTTATAGATTACCTCACCCTCCTCCAATCCTCTCTCTCTCTCTCTCTCTCTCTCGCCCTCTCATGATATTGCTGCCAGGTCGGAATGTTTTTCTTAGCCTCTCCTACACACTTTAACACACGGCCCTCTCCTCTCCATTCTACCCCACTTCTCTCTCTCTCTCTCTCTCTCTCTCTCTCTCTCTGTCTCTCTCTCTCCCTCTCTCTCTCGGGGTGGGTGGGTCTGTTCTAGTGGAGCTGTTCTGAGTTAAACCCCCTCACTGTGATCTCACTCTCTCTCATGTCTTAACCTGCCCGCTGGAGCTGCTGCTGTTCTTTCTCGTGTGTTTGGGTACGGTACAAACATCACATTTTTGCCCCACCTCCCACTGTTGGGTGAAACTTACAGGGCAAAAGTATTTGTTGCAGGCCCTGAAACTTATATTTTGATCAGGTTTTTTGATTAAAGGAGTTGCTCAGTGTCTCATGATCCTTCAGAAATCATTCTAATATGCTAATATGTTGATTTGCTGCTCAAGAAACATCTCTGATTATTATCAGTGCTGAAAACAGTCGTGCTGCCAAATATTTTCATGGAAAATGGTGAGTTTGGGGTCGGATTTATGTTTTTTTTTAAATACATGAATACTTGTATTCAGCAAGGATGCATTCAATTGATCAAAAGTAACAGTTAAGATATTTATAATGTTAGAAACAAAAATGTATAGAGAGAGAGAGAGAGATAATGTTTATATATAATAATGTATATTATATATAATGAGTGAATGTTTGGACCAGATTGTAATTTTTTTCAACATATGTTTGTGGAAATAACAAAAAAACTTTCTTTTTCATCTTACATATCACATACAGAAGAAAATTGCACATAATGCACATAACAGTAATAAACCTCTCACTTGCTAAATCATATACTGCAAAAGATCAGTGTTTAAAGAGCCAGTAAGATGAAAATTCTAAGCTTCCTATAACTGTTTATAAGTCCTGTACATTAGGTTTAAATCCATCCAAGGTTAAAAAACATTGTCATTTTGTCAAAATATCATTTTAAAATTTCCTCAATTCTCAAAGATCCCCAAACAGTTCGCACGAAGCTGTTCAAAAGATTCAGTTTCCTTAAACCCCACCTTTCGGTAGCATACTGTGTTCTGATTGGTCAACTAACATAATCAGGTTTGATTGGTTGTTCCGCACACACCTCCACAGTAAACTATGCGTTAGCATCTGTTTGGGGTGAATTATGTCTTATTCCTCTCACCGCGAAGCAAACAGTAAAATAAAAAACTTGAACAGTCTCGCTGCCTTTTCTTCTTTCTTCTTTCTTCTTTCGTTTACACAGATGGACAGCTACATCATACACTGTAATACAGGTAATTTTTGATTTCCCATCTGTGTGGCTCTTTAACCCTCAGTGAAACTGCATCTATTCTCAAAAAGCATGGATACGTGTGATTACAATCGAGATTTTGGTGGCTCAGTGCAAAGAATATTCCATGTTTTGCCTGAGTGTTACTGTGTATGAATGAATAGTGTGGTAGGTATTGAAGAAGATTTTGGTTAATTTAAGTTTTTATTTGCATCAACCGGGCTTAAAAGTTTTTTTCCCCATTCAAAACACAGACTGAAATATTTTAAATGAATAATGAAAAGCGACTGACTCTCTGTTGGCACCATGGGTTTGCTGTTCATTGTCACTGCAGCAGATTCGGCCTTCCCGATGAAGAGCATCAAACTTATGACAAACATTTGTGGCAAACGTAAAGTTTTTTTGTTGTTAGACGATGTGCGAGTTGTGACGAATTTGTAGTAATCTGAAGTAGATGCTTTTTATATCATTAATTTGGTTTGCCATGTTTTATACACTTCCCAATCCCAAGTCTTTTACTATTTGGTGTTCATGTTGGAGCCATTTGCTGGAATCAAATCCACACCTGATTCTGGAAAACATAGATTTTATTCCTGCAGTGAACATAAAACCGTTTCCTCCTGTCATTTCGAGAAGCATCTGAGCTTCTGGTATTTATGCGACAGGAAGTGTGATGTCGTTTTTTTAAAGGTTACCATCTTCTTTATACCCTTCTCCTCTTGATGTGGTCTGTACAGCAGGAAATTCAGACTGTTGTCTACCCAGACTGACTCTGGATTATCCTTTTGATTTTTTTTTTTTTTTTTAGTTTTGAGTTTTGATTTATAATAACTGACCAATTTTGAGATTTTTGGGCTGATTTGCTTCCATAACATGACTTTTTTCAAACTAGTACAAAGAAACCATAATATTAATTTAAGTGTTCATCACACTTTATCTATTTGAGTCTGCAGATTTTAGATCTTTAAAGGCCGTGGGTTTTTCTCTGTGCACTTCAGCAGCACTTATGGTTATGATCCGATCGCGGTTGTATCTCTCTGTTAAAATGGTAAATGGACTGCATTTATATAGCGCTTTCAACAGATCACATGGCCATCCAAAGCGCTTTACAACTTGCCTCACATTCACCCATTCACACACCAACAGCGGTGTCTGCCATTCAAGGCACCATCCAGCTCGTCGGGAGCAAGTGGGGTTAGGTGTCTTGCTCAAGGACACCTCGACACTTGGTCAGGTGGAGCTGGGGATCGAACCACCAACCTTCTGGTTTGTAGACAACCTACATGAACCACTGAGCCACTGCCGCCCCAACAGCTAGTTGTTAGTGCTATTGGATCTTAGTGCTGCGTTCGACACTACTGACCACAACATTCTTTTGCATAGACTAGACACTTTGTTGGCATTAATGGAAGTGCATTCACATGGTTTAAATCGTACTTATATGAGCGCCATCAATTCATAGCAGTGAATGAAGAGGTTTCATATTGATCATAAGTGCAGTATGGAATACCTCAAGGCTCAGTACTAGGGCCGCTACTCTTCACGCTTTACATGTTACCCTTGGGAGATATCATCAGGAAACATGGTGTTAGCTTTCACTTTTATGCTGATGATACTCAGCTCTATATTTCTACTTTATTAGTTTATTTGAAAAACTAATGGAATGCATAGTCGATATAAAAAACTGGATGACGAGTAATTTCTTACTGCTTAATTCTGAAAAATTCTGAAAAAACAATTATAGGACCTAAAAGCTCTGCATGTAATAACCTAAAACACTGTTTAAAGACTTAAAGGCTGCTCTGTCAATTCTTCATCATCAGTTAAGAACCTAGGTGTGCTATTTGATAGCAATCTTTCCTTAGAAGGCCACGTTTCTAGCATTTGTAAAACTGCATTTTTCCGTCTAAAAAGTATATCTAAATTACGGCCTATGGTCTCAATGTCCAATGTTAATCCATGCATTTATGACCTCAAAGTTAGATTATTGTAATGCTTTAATGGGTGGTTGTTCTGCACGCTAAGTAAACAAACTACAGCTAGTCCAAAATGCAGCAGCAAGAGTTCTTACTAGAACCAGGAAGTATGACCATATTAGCCCGGTCCTGTCAACACTGCACTGGCTCTCTCTCTAACATTGAATAGATTTTAAAACATTACTTATTACTTATAAAGCCCTGAATAGTTTAGCACCTCAGTATTTGAATGAGCTCCTGTTAAATGTAATTATCTATGAAGATTCGGGAGGAGCGCGTCAGATACTTAGCCTAATCATCACAGGTGGACCACAATCAAGTAATCAATCCCACAGTATAAATATCGCTGACTTACCTCTATCCATTGACGGTTTATCAGCATCCCTCCTCCACCCCATCTCCTCACTTCAAGTTCACTTTACAATATACGGGGAAGGGGGGGTACTCTAGCTTCGGGCAATTCCCGAGCTCGGAGCCCTTCCCCGGACAGCACGCCAAATACGCATACCATACCTCAGCTAATTATATGTAAGCGTGAACTAGTGAAATTATAATCATCCACGTCCGCTGCGTTCTCAAGACTCAGGCAATTTGATAATACCTAGAATATCAAAATCAACTTCGGGCGGCAGATCCTTTTCTTATTTGGCGCCTAAACTCTGGAATAACCTACCTAACATTGTTCGGGAGGCAGACACACTCTTGCAGTTTAAATCTAGATTAAAGACCCATCTCTTTAACCTGGCTTACACATAACATACTAATATGCTTTTAATATCCAAATCCGTTAAAGGATTTTTAGGCTGCATTAATTAGGTAAACCGGAACCGGAAACACTTCACATAACACCCGATGTACTTGCTACATCATTAGAAGAATGGCATCTACGCTAATATTAGTCTGTTTCTCTCTTATTCCAATGTTACCGTAGCCACCAGATCCAGTCTGTATCCAGATCAGAGGGTCACTGCAGTCGCCCGGATCCAGTACGTATCCAGACCAGATGGTGGATCAGCACCTAGAAAGGAGCTCTACATCCCTGAAAGACAGCGGAGACCAGGACAACTAGAGCCCCAGATACAGATCCCCTGTAAAGACCTTGTCTCAGAGGAGCACCAGGACAAGACCACAGGAAACAGATGATTCTTCTGCACAATCTGACTTTGCTGCAGCCTGGAATTGAACTACTGGTTTCGTCTGGTCAGAGGAGAACTGGCCCCCCAACTGAGCCTGGTTTCTCCCAAGGTTTTTTCTCCATTCTGTCACCGATGGAGTTTCGGTTCCTTGCCGCTGTTGCCTCTGGCTTGCTTAGTTGGGGTCACTTCATCTACAGCGATATCGTTGACTTGATTGCAAATCTATTTAACTGAACAGAGATTACATCACTGAATTCAATGATGAACTGCCTTTAACTATCATTTTGCATTATTGACTTTCCTAATGAATGTTGTTCAGTTGCTTTGACGCAATGTATTTTGTTTAAAGCGTTATATAAATAAAAGTGACTTTACTTGACTTGACTTATGGAGAGGTTTGTTCATAAATCATTAGCCTGGTTTATATAAACATTTTATTCCTGAAAATGCATTTTTTTTTCTGTCTATTGACAGTATTCTCTCAGATTCATGGAATAGAATGATAAAAAGAGAAATCTAAAATCCCTGTAAAAACATGAAACTTCAACTGAATTTCACAAATCTTGATCCTGGCTTTATTCAAAGTTCAACATTCATAATGTCAATTAGTGCATATTTAATTTGATAATGTTCTAATTTGCATATTTAAACAGTTTACTATTGTGTTAATATAAATGGAATGGGAAAATTATAAATATACAAATGCAAATAATATAAAAAATATTAAATATATATGCTATATTAATTTTCCGAATACGTTCTATATGTGCACAATATTATAAATGCTATTATAGGCTTTATCCACTGTTAAAATTAATTTTCAGATGTATGGATTAGTCCATATTTAATTAGATAATGCCTTCTTTGAATAACATTTACACATAACATGTTAAACGTGCAACACAAAACAATGGTATGCTTAATCACATGAGAAAAGCATGGTGATATCTATTTATTAATTAGATTAATTTTGACTTTATTCACCTGTAGTGTCTTCTTAAAAAATGATTTTCTGAGCATGTTTTTCTTGTTAAGCCAAGCAATACTAACAGACAGGCCGTGATTATGTGCAAGCGTGGCATAACCGTAGTAGTAAAAGCAACTATAGAAATTGAAAATGCAAGCACCAAACTAATAAAAATCTAGCAAACAGCTGAGCATCTGACTCCTGCAGGTTGAGTCCGATTGGATGCAGAGATTGTGGCAGGTGCGGTCCAGTTCAGCATCAGACGGTCAGCGAGCGGACTGTGGGCGAGCCGTCTGACACCAGTCCACGGGTGACCACATGCTGTTCAGAGGAATTTAAACTAGTAATCACTCCGGCTAGCTATCAGAACCCTGGCGGGCCGGGAGGGCGTGTCTGCTCACTGAGGGATTATGGGTAAGGCCGTTTTTGGTGGTGAGATGCTAAAATAGCCTGTTTCAGTGTGGCGCGAGGCGGGGTGGCTGTTTGCTGGACTCGGCGTTGGCAGCACTCATTTAACCGACCGGCGTCCTGCAGAAGCACAATGAATGATTGGGTCACAGTGTGATGGGAGACCCCGTGTGTGTGTGTGTGTGTGTGTGTGTCTGTGTCTGGAGGGAAATTGCATGTTCATAATCCACATTTCTCCTCTGGTTTACAAGTTTTCTTAGCATATTATAGTCTGCTGCTATCAAAGCAATTAAAAAATAACATTTGTGCAATGTGTATTGTGAATACGGGGCTGAAAATTGAAAGGGATAGTCCAAAACTTAGAAAATAATGTATTTTGATGGGGAACTCACAATAACTGTTAGGTCAAATGTGGTGTTTTAGTTCAAGTCTGATAATACTAATTCAGGTGTACTAAAAGTTGAGATAAATGCATTTAAAAGACAGTCATCCTCCTGAACAATAGCATCTGTGCAGTGTATATTTCTAATACTTCGCTGAAATTGAAAGTGATAGTCCACCAATAAATGAGAAGTCTTTATTCTTTGGTGTTCAGCAGAAGAAGGACATTCATGCAGGTTTGGATTTATATGATGATGAGTAAATAATGGGAGGATATTTGGGTAACCTGTCCCTTTAAGAGATAATATACACTACAGACACTGTAAAAGGTCTGACACTGGGAAGTTACTGTTTAGGTGCACTTTAGGTAGATATATGTGCCTTTAAGTTACCAGTGTTCACCTTTAGGGGTGAATATGGTACAATGGTATACTTTTTGAAAAAGCTCTGCCTATAATGACAGCTTTTGTGTCTCTTAAATTTTAAGCTTTTAAAGGCCCTATTAGGTCAGAATTGGAGGTTTAGCTCATGTCTGATAATCCTAATTCAAGTGTACTAAAAGTTCAGATAAATGCATTTAAAGTGTACAGTCATTATCTTCCAGTTATTTGTGACTCATCTTGTTCACAAGTAATAAGCAGTTTTTTTGTCCAATGAAATGCTGTCAATGAGAATGTCCCTTCTCTTAAAGGAACAGTATGTCCTTTTTTGAGCTTAAAATCATCGACTTACAAAATATGGGAAAAAACATTATTCACGAAAGAAACATGAGTCATAGAAGTGTTGAGAAGAACATAGATATGAGGCTGAGTAAATGATGACAAAAGGTTAATTTTTGTTAAAAGACCCCTATAATTTATAGCACTGACTAGCAATAACAAGTTGCAGGAAGGAAAAGTACCTTTTTCAACACAATTTCATGAGGTAATTTTAAATAACTTTTCTTCATAGGGGCTTTACAACCACAAGAGGTGTCTGTGCTGAGCCCAAGGACCACTGAAGAACGAAAGACCTTTGTGTCCTGTGAAGTTCAAACAGGTGATCTGTGATCTTCAGATGAGGAGGAGCATTAGTGGAGCTCTGTAGATGCACGTCTGCTCTCTGTGTCATGGGTGACTGTGTGTGTGTGTGTGTGTGTGTGTGTGTGTGTATGTTATGTTACCTTATGTAATGCATGAATCAGAAGTGTGAGCAGGCCGCTGGAGTTTGGGTGGTTGCTATGATTTGCCCCTCTCCAGGGCGGACGGAGGGGAGCGGTGATCACTCGCTCATATCTCTCTCTCTCTCTCTCTCTCTCTCTCTCTCTTAGTGCATCTTTAAAAGCCACCCACACACACATACTTAGCTATCTGATAGACTTCTGTTCATTTATATAAGTTAATTATAATGAATATTGACCAGGGGCTTCGCGATTTGGGGGCGAAAATGTAATTGCGTTTTCTTCTGATAAAATCCTTTTTTTTGTATGTATAGCCTCACAATTTCATGAACTTCGCATGATCATGAGGTGCTCGGGTGTAAATGAACACAGTGCCCTTCCTAACTCTTAATAAAACAGCATATATTTATGTAATTAAATAAAAGCCTTTGCATGATTTTGGTTTTGTTTCAATAAATCTTGCATAAATAAAAATGCATGTAAAATAAATTGCAAAAACATAATATAAATAGATTATAAATATGCATGTAAAATAAGTATCGTAAGTAAAGCATATAAACAAATATGCATATCAAATAAATAGTATAAATAAAATATAAATAGAGTATAAATTTGCATGCAAAATAAATATTATAAATAAACAGTATAATAAAATATGCATATAAATAGATGAAGTACAGTATAAAAATAAATTAAGTGTTTAAATATAATAAAAAATATATAATTTTTTAACTAATTACAAATTATGCATAATGCATTTTTTTAAAGTCTACTTTAATACTGTTTTGCAGTGGTGCAATGTTATACTTTATCTTAAACTATTTTACAGCTCATTTTGCTCCTAAATATATAATTATTATGCGCATACGTATGCAGGAACTCCACGATGCATCTGTTTCATTTGAGAAGTTCCCTAGATCTTTATGTTGTTGTACATATTGTACAGATGTCTGCCTGTCTGTCTGAATGACAGAGTAAGTTAATTGATAAACAAATGATTTAGCCGGCTAATAACACACACACCCACATGAAAGCACACGCTGTAAAGCAGCACCTCTTCAGCGATCAGACGTGACGGATGTGAATCTCCTGAGGGAAGAAACAAGTAGTGAAGTGAAGCCAGCTGCCAGCGTGTATCAGAGACTCTGGCACACACACACACACACACGCTTAATTACAGGAGCACAGCGAGCAAATTTAGCCAGGATGCTAACCAGAGAGGAGGAGGCAGAGGCAGTCGGGCCTGGATGGGCTCTGAGCAGGACTGAACCGCAGAGGCGACGGGGGAGGCTATTTCAGTCAGCTTCACTCTCATTATTTATCTTAGTTTGAGTCCCCGCGCTCAGACACAACCTACAATTCAGCGCTGCAGATGGGCTACTCCATCAGACCCTCCCACAACACGCCAACCCACCGCACAATTCACCTAAATATACAACACACAGAGCAGCCAGATCTGAGGAGCGCTCGCTCGCACAATACACAGTCCTTCTGACCATCGTCTGTCCCTCTGTCTGTGACAGGGCTAGGAGACTTTCAACTTCAGTCGAGATCCTGTAGGAGACAAAAAACATCAATCATTGTGTTACCATTTAATCAAATCTTATGTATTTAATACTTGCATTTATATAATTTACACAACTGAATAAATAAGCTGTTGTATTGTTTGTTATGATAGTACAATATTTGGCTGAGATGCAACTATTTGAAAATCTGGAATCTGAGGGTGTAAAAAAAAAAAATATTGCAAAAAAAAAAAAAATCGCCTTTAAAGTTGTTTGAATTAAGTTCTCCAGGGTCACATATATATGTGTGTGTGTGTGTGTGTGTGTGTGTGTGTGTGCTGTGTGCTGTGTGTTTATGCTACATTGTAAGGACCAAATGTCCCTATAAGGATAGTAAAACATTGTGGGGGCTGGTCTGCGGTCCCTACGAGGGGGGAAAATTTGAAAATAGTAAATGATGTTTATCTGAAAGTGTAACAATGCAAACAGGTTTTCTGTAAGGGGTAGGTTAAGGGTTAGGGGATAAAAAATTTTTTTTGGATCAGTATAAAAACAATAGAAGTCTATGGGAAGTCCCCTCAATTCACGGAAACACACAAACTTGTGTGTGTGTTTTTTTCTTCTGGAAAGGGGTGAAATTATTGAGAGCATAGAAAGATGGTTGCTAAAGTTGTCATAAAATCTATTTACCATTGAGTTTATTTATATGATATAAACATTTCTATAGCATTTTATACTGTTTATATTATATTATATATGGCTATATTTAATATTTATTGTTTATCCTAAAACCATTACAATAATTGAGAGTAAATGAAGATGTTTCCTGATGTTGCCCATGAAATCTAATAACCATTACAAATATTTTAATTAAATAATGTATATTTGTAAATTAAATTTTATTTATTGTTTATTTTCTTATATATTTTTTAAGTCTGTAGTAATATTTATGCATAATATTTATGATAGATTATATTTAGTATTAATATTTCTGTGATATTTATGTTAATATTTTTCATATTTATTATTTCGCGTAGAAAGCAGTGACATTATTGAGAGCAAATGAAGATGATTGCTTGCTGAAGTTTTCCTAAAATCAATTTACCATTAAATCTATTTTAATCTTTATATTATGTAATATAATACAATATTTTATTTTCAGGTTTTTTGCAATGTGTATTAAGTCTAATTTAATAAATATAGTGAATATTTAGATTTTGGATTAACATTGCATTGTATTAACACATGTATTGTAATATTAAACACACACTTAATGACAGTTAATCACTCATTTGTGTCTGTTTTTTTATTTCCCAGAAGTCCAGAGTTTTAGGAGAAGCATTTAAAGTTTAAGTGATCTCTTGTGAATGTCATTTTGCAGGATTTTCAGTAGCTTTTGCTGGAATCCTGTAAAATGAAATCTGTTTTTGTGCTGCGCTGATCGTCACATCACATAAGGAAGCCGGTCTGGGGTTACCTTTGGATTCGTCTGCTGAAATATTGGCTGGATGAAGTGTTTTCACACTTCTGCTGAGATCTTGGGTGAGCTGTGGGTTTTCTGATGTCGATTAGTGTTTTAATGGAGCATTAGTGAGGGTTTGATTAGTGTAACGGCTGTTGACCAGCACACATCCACCCACTGATGCCCTCACACCTCTCCTGTCCCTCATGTTTGCTCGCAGCTTTCCTGTATTGACTGAAATTAACTATTTTCTTTTTTATTCATTATCTTTCTCTTACTGTCTTTCCAAGGTTTTCCAGATCTAATGAAAATGTTGCCGCCTTCATTTGCACCCTGAGAGGTTTTGGCATTTATATCATTGCCATACAGCACTGAAATGGAAACTTTATTGTATTGACGGAAGACTTGCTTTCCACCATATGCAATTAATATCCAACTCGTGTATTGTTGAGAATTCTGCGTTTCACACTTATACATAAATATGACATTGATGATAACATCACCTGAAAGCTGCATGTATCATATCCAGAGCAGGGTTAATTATACAGTAGTAATTTAAAACCATGAAATAAATAAAAAATGTGTTACCTGAAATAAAATGACCATTAGTTGCAATTAAGCAAAATATAAAAAACTCAAACTTATTTTATCTCAGCTAGTTGCCAAGGTTTCTCAGTTATATTTAGCTTAACTTGATGTGATAACTAAAATAGCTAAAACTAAAAAATCAAATAAATATTAGTAAAAAGAAAAAAAACTATAGATGTAAAAAAAAATAAAACATACTAAAATTGTAACTAAAATTAAAACTATAATAAAAAATATATGAAAATAAATATTACTTCAGAATATTAATAAAAATGAAAAAAAGATAGAGATATTAATACTCTTGCAAAATATTTCTATTTAAAATAAATGCTTTTTTTTTTACATTTTCTTCTCATCAAAAAATACTGAAAAATCTAATGGATCCTGGTTTCCACAAAAATATTGCGCATTGCAAATGTTTTCAACATTGATAATAATCAGAAATGTCTGTTGAGCAGTAAATCAGTATATTTCCATGATTTCTGGAGATCATGTGACACTGAAGACTGGAGGAATGATGCTGAAAATACAGCGGTGCATCACAGCAACATATATTCAATTAGAAAACATTTATTAGAAATTGTAATAATATTACACAATTGTTACTGTATCTGTGGTCAAATCAATGCAGCAATGAGGAGAAACGACTTCTTTCCAAAACATCCTCCGGACTCCATACTACTTCTACTATAGATTTCTCATTTCAGTTTCTATAGTTTAAATATACTAATGGAACATTGTTTTTGTGTGTGTGTGTGTGTGTGTGTGTGAAAGAGAGGAGTAGGATGGTTTGTGACCCTTGTGTATTGAGGGCATCATTTGCATGCATCGCTCGGTTAAAACATCGTGTGAATTGAGCCGCACATCTGCATATACATGAAACCTGGTACAGCTCAAGGGTTTCAGCGAGGAGAGTCTGTGGAGGAGGTTTCTGAGGTCTTCTCTGATTATCTTGTGGAGGTGAGATGCCTGATGGTCTTCAGACAGTAATGAGCAGCTAATGCACACACATCCCATAACAGCTTCATTAAATCTCAGCTGCTGTAATGAATACATGCACGGTCAATATGATACTGATCTATCATGCACAAACACACCTGGAAGAAAGAGCAGTCAGCATCTCAGTTGATTCTCCTAGTTTTTACAGAAGGCTCCTGAGATGTTTCTCCTGAGAAAAGACCCATGTTATCACATATATCTCTCCTCTAGAGACTCCAGTGTTCAGATTCGTCAAGTGTGTGATCAAAGGTCAGAGATCTCAATATGAACTCGAATATTTCTCATTGTGTCTATTTTGGTTTTATGTCTCTGATGGAGTTAGAGAAGAAGCGTCTGAGATGAAGGTGATGCTTCAATGAAGCATTTGCAATCAGAAGTCAAAGATCTCAATATGAACCCTTCTGAACTTTTCTCATCAGATTCTCCATTTTATATCTCTTACTCTCTTTCTCAGATCTTGTGAGCTATAAAAGAGCAACATCTGAGCAGTAACGTTACCTGTGGCATTAAAAAAACTATTAATAGAGTATTTTCAAGAATTTTACATGCATGTTTGCATTTTTTCTTATAGACTTAAATTAGACCAAAATTTATTAAAGGGGGGGTGAAATATTAGTTTTCACTCAATATCCTGTTAATCTTGAGTACCTATAGAGTAGTACTGCATCCTTCATAACTCCAAAAAGTCTTTAGTTTTATTATATTCATAAGAGAAAGATAGTCTGTACCGATTTTTCCCGGAAAAACACGAGCGGCTGGAGGCGTGACGTGTGGGCGGAGCTAAAGAATCACGAGTGTGAGTAGGATTTTGCGTTGAGAGCGTTTGGAAGCTGTGACAGCTGTGACGGCTGAAACTGAACGAGAGCAGCAGCAGCAACGACTCGCTCCGAGCGGGGCTTGAACCCGGGTCTCTGGCATGGGAGGGGACGCACTAACAAGGAGGCAGAGATATTTTAAGCAGTTTTGCTCACCGCCTGCGGTTCCAACACACGATCGTGACCCTTTTTCGTTGGGACTGCATCATCCTTAAGAAATAAACGATACGCAAATCCGTCGTCAAACTGGGCCTTGTTTGTAAAGCAAGCATCTTCGAAATGCAGGGAACAAACACAAACACTTGCACAACTCCGTTGATGCTCTGTAAAAATAAACTCCATCCACTGGTCCCTTAATGCTGTTTCTCTTTTGGTAATCTGTGCAGGGTTGTCTTGCCCTGGCAACCAAAAACACACTCCTTTTGTGACATTTCGCGACGCTCTCGCTCTGATCAGTGATTGTCTGTGCTCAGCCTCTCAGTGCTCTGCTATACGGGAGCGCGCGCTCTTCCGGCAGAAGTGCCTCAGGACCCATATAAGGAAATTCCACTCCATCTAACGTCACACAGAGCCATACTCGAAAAAAACTTTCCGAAACTTGTGACAAACCGGAAGGAGTATTTTTGGAACAGAAATACTCCTTCAAACGTACAACTTAATTTTTGAAACTTTGTCCATGTTTAGCATGGGAATCCAACTCTTTAACACTGTAAAAAACTCAGTATGCATGAAATAGCATTTCACCCCCCCTTTAATTTCTATGTAAATAATACATGCATGAAATAATTTTTATATAACCGCTGCATTTAATTCACTGCGGCGATCTGCATATGAAAGGATTTCGTAATGATTTGTTGGAAATTCATTCTATTCGTCTTCTGTGAACGAGGCCTATCATGTTTTAAATGTCCTGAAATCCTGCGCAGTGTTTCTCGGCGTGATTGTTTTAGACCGGCGTGTGTGTTGTAAGTGATGAAGAGAGAGGTGTGTGTAGTGTGTCCTGCTGCGGTGGCAGTCTCTAATCAGCACGGGTTTGAGGGCATGTCTGCTCTGCCCAAAGGCAAACTGTATGCTCGGGGACCACCAATATCATTTCATTTCTCTTTCTGTCTCCGGCTGGCTCTCTCTCAGTCTCTGTCTCTGTCTCTATTGTTACTAAGCCAATAATGACCAATGGCATGAGCTTGTTTACCTGCGGTCACTGAGGAACGCACAGGCCATGAAGCAATATAAAGCTGCACTCATGTCATCACAGCTAGTGCTGCTTTCTCTTGTACTGCTAAAGTCAGAATTGGCCCTGGTTAAATTCTTCATGCCTTTCTGGTCTTATTGCACTTCTGAAAAAGCACTTTAAAAGCATGCTTTCAAAAACAGTACTTATTATGGATGTAACGTTTACTGACACTTAATTGCATGTTATTTGCAGTTTAATGAAAATGCATTATAGTTTAAATGTATATGAAATGCAGTTTGTTGAACGTAAGAGTGCTTTTTTGGCCCACGTGAGTAAATACTATATCTATATATACTTTCATAATTACTTCTATTGTCTATGAAATGTTAGTGCACTACTGAATCTACTGACAAGCATGCATGGGAAAGTAAAGTATACTTAAATGTCATTTCTGTTGTATCTAAATCCACGTGGTTTCACATTTTTCACAAAATATATCTAAACAATACAATATGATATACACAGTAGATTTGCACAATAGTACAGTTAACATCAAGTACTTAACATACTTTAAAAGATTATAAAAACAGAAATGGAAAGTAAAATGCCTAATTTTATATTTTTTTCAAAGGTGCACTTTTTAAAAGTGCACTAAAGTGTTAAGAAACTCTATTCTATTTTTACTAATATTTAATAATCTACAAGTATAGCTTATTGAGAATGCCCTCAAGATTTGAAGTACACTACAAGTGCACATACAATACAGTGAAGCATGCTTTTTTTCACAAGTGTGTGCGTGATTCATTTGTGCATGTTGTTCATAAAGAGCGATCTTCTTTATTGAGATGTAATATGATTCATTGTATTTATTGCCTTCTGGGTTCTTTCATGTACAAGTTTTAAACATTTAGGGGTTCATAGTGTGGTTGGCATGCGTCAGTTAGCCCCTACTGGTAGGTGCTGTAACTACAGTATTAAAGGGACAAAAAGCATCTTACTCCATTGACAGCCATTGAAAAGAAGCTGTGCATTCTGACAAAATATTGTACTTCTTTTAAAGCACATGTTAAAAAAAGATCTTGTTTATTGCAAGTGTTTGCTTTTCATCTTTCAGGCCACTTATCCAAGATTTGTGCTTTAGTTTCCACAGAAGTCGCCATTAAACCAAGTGGACACTGCAGCTTTCTCTGGGATGAATGGGAATGCTAATGGAATAGGTAAATTATAACTTCTTAAATGGTTTTCTAAAAAAACTACACCCTTACAACAAATGTTTTTTATTACTCACTTTTTATTTGGAAGCCTTAAAGGGACAGTTCACCCAAAAATGAAATTTCATATCATTCCAAACCTTACTTACTTTCTCCTGCAGAACACAAAAGATGTTTTGAAGAATTTTGGAGTTCAAAGGACATGCATTGACTTTCATTGAATGGACAATAAAACACCAACAAGGTTTGAAATGACATGAAGGTGAGTAAATAGGACAGAATTTTCTTTTTTAGTGATCTATCCATAATAATTTATATTATTGTTAGATATTGGGCTATTTGTAAGGATTCATTTCAAAATATGTAAGTCAAAATGTTTCCAAACATTGGATTCAGAACTAATATAGTGTTCACTGACAAATATAACTCTGTCAAAAAAATAAATAAAATAAAAAAAAAATTAAGATAAAATGAAGGCTATTCCAGTCTTCTGCTTCAAATTGTCATGTTGCTACTTGCTGTTTCTTTGTTCACTAGTAGTAATTTAAGGTTAATCAATGAAGGTTAATAAATAAGTGTTTAGCCTTTTTATCTAATACAGAACTTTTTGGCATTAACAGCACTTTGTGACTGAGTAAAAACATTGAATTCAATATAGAATGGAATTAATCATTTGTAGAACCTTTTTTGGTTCTAAATGGAACTTTACCTTCTCGTTCGCTTTTGTCTAACTGATCTTTAAGTTTGACATCTCAAGGTTTCTTCTTTCATAGTGTTGATGCCGATAGTGTTGCGAATCAAAACGTGACACATTTTATGATTCTGGACTGTGTTCGAGACGAAAGCCTGGGAAACGGAGACCCGTGCTGAATGTAGGTTGTCGTCCGAGTTTTTGTTTTGAAGCCAGCGACAGTGACGGTAAAAACACAACCCTGCGAGAGCCTCAACGCTGTCATTACAGAGACCCGTGGGGGGACGGAAGTCAGATCTAACCCTTCATCACCGGCCGTTTGGAGCAGACATCACTGTCAGCCCCGGAAACCAGGTCAGATTATATCTGTGAGGGGAACATGGGCCGGTTCTTCAGACATGACCAGAGCCTGAAGATGATGGTATCAGTTTGCTTTACCACAGTCTGGAAGGAGAGGCTGGTCGATTTTTTTGATAGCACCCTTTAAATCAGCCTTGATGTTTAAATCTGAAATACAAAACCTCTATGTTCTTCTTAAAGAAATAGTTTAGCCAAAGTTAAAATTTGCTGAAAGTTTGCTCATTCTCAGGTCATCACTACAGCATCACTTACTCACTAATGGATCCTCTGCAGTGAATGGGTGCCGTCAGAATGAGAGTCCAAACAGCTGATAAAAACATCACAATAATCCACAATTAATCCTCACCACTTCAGTCCATCAGTTAACACACTGTGAAACCAAAAACTGTGTTTGTATGAAACAAATCCATCATTAAAACACTTTAACTTTAAACTATTGCTTCTGGTCAAAGTCCATTATGCATATTAATGTTTCCTCCAGTGAAAAAGTCCTTCTGTTGTCTTCCTAAATCAAAATACACCCCCACATTTGTGTAGAAATTGTGTAGTTTTGGCTTGTAAACAATGCTTGATATGTTCAGATTTCTCTCATGATTCAGATGAGATGACTTTTTTCACTGGAGGAAGGGTTATAATGGTTTGAATTATGTTTTTATCAGCTGTTTGGACTCTCGTTTTGACGGCACCCATTCACTACAGAGGATTCATTGGTGAGCAAGTGATGGATTTCTCCAAATCTGTTCTGATAAAGAAAGAAATTTGTTTTCATTTAGTGTGACTTGATGTACTAAACTAAAATTAAAAGTGAAAAAAAAAGAAAATACATAAATGTGTAAAAAAAAATTATAATAAAAAGGACCCAAAAATACTAAAACTTTAAATAAAATGAAAATAAAAACAAGCCATAAAAATACAATCTAATTCAAAATACTAATAAAAATGAATGAAATCTCGATACAAAAAAAATAACACTTGTGCTATTGTTATCTTGCTCTAAGGAAAACATCAGTGGAAAATGAATGAACCAAACAAGTGTGTGTTTCCTGTTTTGAGAAGTGGTTGGTGAGTAGAACCTCAATTATTTACTCACATGAGAGAAATATTCTAACTGTGCGCTATTTCATGCTGGAATTTCCCACGGTGAGGTCCTGGAAGAGGCTTTGCTCTCTCGTTTTGTGTGTTCAGCCTTTGATCGGAGTCAATCGTGCGGCTTTTACAGTTCACTGTAGAGGTTTGGGGTTCACGGTTCTGGCCCTAAAACTCCCTCCAGAGGAGCGGAGGGTTTGATGACCTCTTTAGATAATCTCACCTGCAAATATATTCATGTGACTGGCCTGAATCTTTGTTACCCAGTGTGCCAGCGGGTATTTCAAACACTTACGGCACACTTTAAAATGCTTGAATGGCATTACATTTAAAACGTTTGTTAGGTTTGCAACGATAAAGATTACGTGTTGAGCCAACAGAAATGGAGGATGTGCACAATTCAGGATGACGAACTTTTAGACAGTTGTAACGGAAATGTGTGATACACATCTAGATGTGTGACAGTCCTGGCATTTTGCAGTGATGATGTTGATAAAAACCCTTAATGTTTTAATGCACAGTCACATGCTGTTGCAGGAAACTGAATCATCAGTGTCCCAGAGTGTTGATTTGCTTACATTAGACCGCAAAAGTGACTCAAAGAAGTGAAATTAGTTTGGAGAAAAACTTGTGCAGCACTCGAGGACAGATGACCTGTGCAGTTTTTCAGAAACTTCTGAAACTGACATGAATACATGGAAAGGGAAATGCATTTTTAATGACATTGTCAGTAGATCATAATTTTATTTTTTATTTTTTACAGTTAATGAAAAAAATACATTTTAGTTAATGCAATATCATTCAGACATTTTTAAAGGAATAGTTCTCCCAGAAATGAAAATTTGCTGAAGATGTCCTCACCCTCAGGTCATCCAAGATGTAGATGAGTTTGTTTCTTCATCAGATTTAGAGAAATAAAGCATTGAATCACTTGCACATCAATGGATGCTCTGCAGTGAATGGGTGCCGTCAGAATGAGAGTCCAAACAGTTGATAAAAACATCACAATAATAACAAAGTTAAAAATATGTTATTGATGGATTTGTTTCTAATAAACACGAATCTCTTCTATTTACAAGACATTAACTGCTGGACTGGAGTAGTGTGGATTACTTGTGGATTACTGTGATGTTTTTATCAGCTGTTTGGACTCTCATTCTGACGGCACCCATTCACTGCAGGTGATCCATTGGTGAGCAAGGGATGCAATGCTACATTTCTCCAAATCTGATGAAGAAACAAACTCATCTACATTTTGGATGGCTGGGATTTATGGATCTTTTAGGATCACATTCGGTGGAGATCTTTAAAATAGCTTCCTGTTCCTGAACTGGTGTGTGTTTAAGAGGAAAACCTCTCACAGGGGGGTTTCCTGTGTCTCTTTTTTACCGCTATGGTTTTTCAGACCTTCTGTGCAGCCACCACTGTGGCCAGTTTTATTTTAACAGGTTTTAATGTTCAAAAGAGACCACTGTCCTGCGTTTTTGTTTTGAGCTCTGGTTTCTTTGAGAGGCAGGCTTGTAATTTGTGGTCTCAAATGGAGACCTTTGCAACCAGTTTCCTTTTGCTCATACGCAACATACATGGCAAAGATAAATATAAAGGCTTTGCCACCTCACTTCTTTGAATCCACATTTTCACTCTAAAAAATAATGTAATTATTGTTTTCTCAGTAGTGAGGTTTTGTTTGAAAACACACTCACAAAGAAAAAACAGACATATGAATTACAGAAGAAACAAATAAAATGATTTCACCTAGAAACAATTACATTTTCCTTCAACAAAAGCATTAGGAGAATATGAAGATTTGTGAGCACTTAAGGGTGTGGAAACATTCAAATCAGATTTAGTAAAAGTTGCTTTAATTGATTTTTCCTTGCAGTATTGCTGGATCATATTTTATTGGTAATGGATTAAAATCTAAAAAGCAGTAGTTTTTACTTCACCCAAAGACTTTTAAAGAATCTTCTGCGCTATAATAAAATATAATATAAAGTGAAATATAGCCTACAATTTGTATGCATTTTAAATGACTGGCAAAAATACACACAATATATTACTCTCTCTGTATTTTTTGACTTTTTGTACCTCAGTTTTTATTTCAAGTACACTTTCTATTTTTGTTTCTTGTGAACTGCGAGTGTGTGCATGACTCAGTGCACTATAGATACTACACTGGATAGGCAGGAGTTAAGGTTATCACCAGGGTGATTCATCGCTCACTTCCTTTCTGACTTCCTGGTTGGACTTCAGAGAGTTGGCTGATAATGTTCGCTGGGCACACATTGGCTGTTCCTCTCTCATGCTTCTCTTTTCCATCGTGTCATTGTGATGAACTGCCATCAGTGTGGGAATCAGGGCCCGCGTGACCTCTCAGATGACCTCAGCGGGAAACGCCAGCCATTTATAGAGTCTTTTCTTTGTCTGACTGTCTGTCTGATTCTGGAAATAGACTCACGCTAACAGACTCGGACATTAATGTATATAATCAATCACACTGACCACATGGCCAGATCACATGACATGTTCTGTGGGGTATGTAAAGAATATATATATACTTTACATACTTTACATAACTAGTGTTTTACATTTTCCATTAAAAAAATCTATGATGGCTTCTATCATGTGACAGAAGACTGGAGCAATGATGCTGAAAATCAGCTTTTCATCACAGGAATAAATTATATTTTACAATATATTCACATAGAAAACAGTTATTTGAAATTGTAATAATATTTCACAATTTATACTGTATTTTAAATCAAATACATGCAGCCTCACTGAGCAGAAGAGACTTCTTTTAATAACATTAAAAAATCTTACACATTTTTTGAAAAAACAGTGTGTTTATACACATACTCTAATAAATGACTTAATATTAATTGAAACTACAATGAATATTATGTAATTTAATTTATTTGTAATAAATTATTTTATAGTGACATGAATATATCTATAAGTAAAGCACAATAATGCATCACAAATATGTCATTGATCCTTGTCAGATGTGCTTGTTTTGCAGCACAGCACATGAATGACTGATCAAACATACAAATGAATGTTTTTAACATTCAGTTAGACACATAAATCAATAAGTGGTTCATAAATGAACAGGTTTTTATTAACATAACGTCACCGGATCAGCACAGACTTTGTGAGGTTCCTGTTTCATCAGGAATGCATCTCATCCGTATGGATTTCTGACCTGATTTTACCCAGAATGCTTTTATTTGCATTGTGGCCCATCCGGCAGGCAGCACCATTATAGAGAGGTTTCTGGACTACTGGTGCCTAATTCAGCATGCAGCGTTGCAAATGACTGTCAGAGTAATGAGAGCTCGGCGTGGTGTGTGTGTGTGTGTGTGTGTGTGTGTCCTGTGTCATGCATGTGTGTGTTAGTGTAAGTCATGTCTCATGCTCACCGGGGCCCCTCCAGGCGACGGGGGTCTGTAAACACCTCATCAGCTGATTAGCCAGACTCAGTTATCACACACACACGCACACACACACACACACACACACGCTCACATACATCGTCATAGAAACCAGATTGTTCATGTCCTGCTATAATAGCCTGAACTTACCATGTTTAAAATCCAGGTACTGTACCAATCGCTCTTTTATTTTAAGGTCACACGGTTAAAAGCTTTGACTGACCCACATAATCTGGACAAACTTTCCCTATGGCTGTGTTTGGAATTGCATACCACCATACGATTTATAGTGTTTTTGCACAATGCAATGCATACTGTGCAGAGTATGCAAATGTTGTATATGCATGCAGCACACAGATGACCTGCTGCATTTGATAAAAAATATGCAGCATGCAAACTGAACGCATTAAACAGATTACTGCATTCGACTTGAACTTCCATTTCTATACTCTCCATGCATCTATGCATCTCTTACCTGACTCATTTATGAACGTTTATTTATACCATGGGATAAAAATATAAAAAAAGAAATTATCTCACAATTCTGACTTTTTCTTGCAATTTTCAGAATAGTGAGAAATAATTCACAGTTCTGAGAAAAAAAAGAAAGAATTAATAGATAAGAGAGGTAAGTTGCAAAACCCTTTTATTAAAAAAAAAAATGAGAATGGCATGATCTTAAGTCTGAATTGTGAAAAAAAACAATTATATATATATTTTTTTATTCCATGAGAGAAACAGCTTACATACTCATTTGATCAGAAAAATAAATTATTAGTTATTTCATGGTTATGACTGAATGATGCTCATGAAGTTGCATGCAGTTAAAATATTTGCAAACAAAAGATAACTCTTGAGGTGGAATAATATTTTTCAGTTGTTTATGTATTTTTTATCAAATAAATTAACAGAGACGTTACCAACCCTAAACCTTTACACTTTTAAACTTTATAATATATATATATATATATATATATATATATATATATATATATATATATATATATATATATATATATATATATATATATATATATTTACTTTTATTCTTGAAAGTATACTTACCTGAACCAGTTTTGTTTGAGTTTCATTGAGAATCATTTTAATTTTTAACTTTTAAAGTGTTTGTAATTGTATGTAGTTTTTATCCTTTTAATCAGTTTAAAATATTTATAGTGTTTTTTATATATTAATTATATTAATTACTATATAACAAATATTAATATTTTTGTTTCAATTTAGTTTAAGTTATTTTAGTATCAAGATGAAGTGAAAATAAGAAATGCAGCTGCTGCTTTTCTATATTTTATTCTAGTTCAAATCTATTTTATCCAACACTTTTATTTTTATTTTTATTTTTGATTTGTTAACCAGTTTACTATAGTTATCTAAAACTAAAACTATTGATAAAAAAAATCAAAAACATTTTTGTTCGTGACAAATGTTCATGAACATTCCCACAATACGCTAAAGATTGTCGAATGGTTTTATGTTTGTGAAACATAGTTCTAGACTAGTTTACACTTAAACAACCTGTACTTCAGTCCTTGTACCTGCGCTCTCGTCTGTTCTTTGACAAGAACTATATTTGGCAGGGCTCTGGTCTCCCCCCGTCGGCCTGTAGTGGTCATGGCTTCTCGGGGCATCGAAGGGTAACGACAGCATCCGGATGCACGAGGTCGCCACCCTTCAGTTGCCATGGTGTCGGCGCCGCAACCGAGGTGAAAATTAAAGATGGTGGGAGGCGTCTCGCGCCTCCTTCCCCGCGTCCCAAGAGAGAGGGAGGGTGTGTGGGGGGGGCAGCAGATGACAGACATCTCAAGGGCCCGGTCACCCGACGAGAAAGACGGGCGATGCTTGAGCCGGGGTGGAGTGAGACACCCTCCCTGCTTTTATCATCACACGCATTAGTGAAATCTCGCTATTGTTCGGGGTTAATGCACGCTGGCGACGGAGGGCCGCCGCCGCCGCCGTCTTTGACAACGCAATGCATTAAGAGAAGAATAGAGAGAAATGATGATATGGCGTCAGGGAGGGGCGTTTGCTTGTCATCGTTCATTCAAACACCTTCAGCAGGTGCTTTCCTGAGCTTTGAACGTCTCAGGAGCTTTCACCATTTGCCAAAGGAAAGTTTTTTAGTCTAGGTCTGGGATTAATTGCCATACAGAGACTCAGGGGGTGTATGAAAGTGTGTGGTTTGAGACCCAAACACGAGAAATATTACACTGCTCTGGTGTTTATTTGATACATTATGGCTTATTTAGTCGGATATAGTGAGAATAGAGAGGAAGAAACAGCTCAGTTTTATTCAGAGGCCCAAACTCAAGCAAATATATGCAATTTTGTGCAAATTCTGATGTTTATGTGGACAAAAAGTGGTGAAATTGTGATGCTTGTAATGTCTCAGTAACAGTGTAGCAGTGTTGTTTTTTTATTATATATATTCATTTGTTGACTCCAGTCACTAATCGTTATCATCAAGAGCTCTAAAATGAATATGGAGCAGCTCAGATCATTTGATGAGAAATCTTTAAGTTTATTTTGACTATGATAAAGGAGACACACGGGAGATTACTATGGTCTTTTTCTCAGGAGAAACATCTGAAGAGTAGGAGATTTGTTCTTGATTTAATTTCATTAATGTCTAGTAGAAGCCATTGAGATATTAAAGAATCTCATGTGTGATTTTCCCGTCCTATGGGTCTTATAATTGTCTCTGTGTGTCTGTGTGTGTGTGTGTTTCCCTGTGAGTCAGTGTGGTCAGTGTGGTTGTCCGTTCTGAATGCCGTAGCTCAAACGCTATAATCTTCCTCATTTTCGTCTCTCATCAAAAAAGCCAAATAACATTTATTGCCAAATGTCTTTTTTCCACTTCTGTGTTGATAAAACAAATGTGTTTTTAAGTGCTCTCCACGCAGGTGTCCAGACTGCAGCTCCACACTTCCTCACACACAAGTCAGATCAGAGGCACACAGAATGTTATGAAGGATTTTGACACATCCGTGTTCACACACACACACACACACACACTGGGAGCATCTGCATATTCATAGAGCAGTATGGGGTGAGATTAGTTTTATTGTGAATTTATTAAAAATGTAAACCACAGATTTCGTCCTAGATCATTTTGAGTCTCATCCTGATTCTCTAGAATTCTAGATGATTCCAAATCACGCACAAATTCAACTACAGTGATTTTCAAAGTAATTAAACGTATGTAACACTATATATACACTCACAGACATAGACTAACCTGATGAATCTGAGCACGACAAACTATTTGCACCAAATCACATAATGGCCACAGATTCAATTCATGCATTTAAAAAATGACTTTTAATTTTTTTTAAATGATTAGAAGTGAGTATTGTATAATAGATTGTATAATGTTCTATATAAAACCTTATATCATCATAAGAACATGTGTTATTGTTTCTATTTAATGTTTCCTAATATTTGTTACATTGTTAAAGGTAATCTCCACCACTTTATCGAAATTTAATTAATGCATTAAAATATTTTGAATGGCATGTAAATACTAGTTTACAAAAATAATAAATATTTTATTCAATATATTTTAATATTGAATGCAATTGACAAGTGAAATGTTTTAAAATAAGTTTCTCCTGCTCACCAAAGCTGCATTTATTTGGTAAAAAAATACAGCAAAATTTTTAATATTGTGAAATATTATTACAATTTTAAATAGCTGGTTTCTATGTTAATATATAGTAAATTATAATTTATTCCTGTGATGTACAGCTGTATTTTCAGCATCATTCCTCCAGTCTTCAGTGTCACATGGATCATCATGATTTACTGCTCAAGAAACATTTCTGATTATTATCAGTGTTGAAAACAGTTGTGCTGCACAATATTTTATGGAAACAGATCGATTTTATTTTTCAGGATTCTTTGATGAATACAAAGTAACATTTGTAACATTATAAATATCTTTACTGTCACTTTTGATCAATCTAATAAAACCTTGTAGAATAAAAGTGTTCATTTCTTTTTTCAGTGACACATGTATGCTTAAACATGAGTTATGGTTCAGTGTGATCTTGGGAGGAGTAGAGAGAGAGCGAATGAGAAAGGTTGAGAGGTTAGAGTCTAAACTGAGGGTGGGGAGCGCTGGACGCCCGTGATGGCTGTGTTTCCATGCAGACGGGCCAGGCGGGTGGTTTCGGAGGAGGATGTGAAGCGGGGAGCTACACCCTTGTGTTCAGCTTTGTTGTGTGACACACACTCAGCCCACCCTAACATTCCAGCTGCTAAATGTGGAGCTCAGTACAATTGCAGGTTAGCAGAGTTACAAATGAGACCAGCGGCGCAGCTGAGGACAGATCGACAGAGAGGCCTTGCAGAACTTTACCATGGTAACAATAGTCTAAAGCTATTGTTAAAATCACACGCATTTGATCTCTTTCCAAAAAGTAAATGAATCTTTGTGTTGCAATGTTTTATTTCTTTGCTGCTGTTTTATTGTATTAAAGTTCATAATAAATAGTCCACCAATTTGCTGAAAATGTCCTAACCCTCTTCATCGGATTTAGAGAAATGTAGCATTGCATCACTTGCTCACCAATGGATGCTCTGCAGTGAATGGGTGCCGTCAGAATGAGAGTCCAAACAGCTGATAAAAACATCACTATGATCCACAAGTAATCCACAGCACTCTGGTCTAACAGTTAATGTCTTGAGAAGACAAAAGCTGTGTGTTTGTAAGAAACAAATCCATAATTATGACGTTTTTAACTTCAAACAGCTGTTTTCAGCAACAGTCTTTTATTCCATTTTATTGTTTTCGTCAGGCAAAAAAAAGTAATCTGGTCTAAATCAGGAGAGAAATATGCACAAATCAAATATCATTTAAAAGCCAAAACAGTTAATTTTTTTTTTTTATTATTATTATCGTTTGATTATTATTATTATAGTATTTTAGATTATAGAATTGCATTTTAGAAAGAAGTGAGTGATTGAAGTTAAATGGTCTTGATGAATTTATTTTTTACAAACATGCTGCTTTTTTTTATTAAGACATTAACTGGTGGACTGGATGACTTGTGGATTATTGTGATGTTTTTATCAGCTGTTTGGACTCTCATTCTGACGGCACCCATTCACTGCAGAGTATTTTGTGGGAAACTACAGTTACCATGGTAGATGTTTTGAAGGGTGTGTGACGTGGGCGTGTACATTTTGTAAGCGTGATTATGATACAGGATCCATATGTTTGCCTATAACTATGTGTGCTTGTTCACACCAGAACATAATATTTGCAGTCAATATTTTGAATTGAATTCCTGTGCAACAATGCATTTCTGTTAACATACTCACATAATTAGTCTATTGACATAACAAAGCTATTTGTCCCCCAGTATTGTGCTTTTATGTCATTTTTCAGTCTAAATCTCTAGTTATCATTCACTGTCACTGCATGGTGAAGCTTGCAGAGCACTGGAAAAATTCTCCTTTTGTGTTTTACAGACGTAAATGACATGAGGGCGAGTACGTGAAAACAGTTTTTGAGCAGGTACTAAATGGATTGTGTTTAGTATATTGGAGCAAACAAAACCTGCACTGGATCGTTCACAAGATGGAAAGTGGATTGCATGAGTGTAACACTGAAACTTGCTTTTTTGTGAAGATGCTTTGAAACCTTATTTAGAGTATGCTATTGAATTGAGTTTCCAAATGAGCTGCAAATATATATATATTTTAATTTGTTTGAGACCTGGATCATTCCATCTTAATTTAACCCTTGGATAGAATTAAAAATAGAAGTTTAAATGTCAAAGCAGCAAGAGTTTGGTCCTGATGAATTCATTTCAAACAAGCAGAGACATTTTTCTTGATTTGAGAAATGAATTGAGAATTTTAATTGATTGTTCAGCTTTTACACTGAGCCGTACAAATTAACACAACCCAACAAAAGTGAGTCATTGCATCGTGGTCATTTGTATTTTTAATACCTTTTCCCAAAAAACCCACCCACTCACCCCCACATACACACATCCATGCCAGAGCCTGTAGACACTCATTAAGAGACCACGGGTAACACACACACACCCTTCTCATGGCACACCACACTGCAGGCCTCAGCATCTGCCTGCTGACACACACACACACACACACACACACACACATGGCCCCTCCACCCAAACACTCAAACAAACACAGCACCCACCCTCAACGCTTCCCTAAAAAGAGTATCTGCCCACAAAGTCAAGTTCAAACACACTCGAAACCCTCTTTGTTCAACACACACACACACACACACACACACACACAGAGGCAGGCTGTGGTTTAGGGTCTGGGGGGTTTATTTTAAGTCCGTTGAACCCTTCAGGTGTTCGGTGATGTGAAGACACCCTTTATGCCCCAACAACACTTGTTTAATTATGACTAAATACTTTGAATCTACAGGAGAGTTTACTGACACTTCAAATGTTTGTTTGGATGTCATTGCATTCAACAAAGTGAAACAAATATTTATAGTACATTTTATGAACAGAATGATATTCTTTCTACCTCATTTGCATTTATTTATTTATCCGTCCATAATGAGGTAAACTATTTACTGTATTACATTAATGAGGATCAACATTGAGTATGAGTTCAAAATCTAAAATGTAATTGTAAAACTGAATATCCTTGCATTAGATACAAAAAAGTATATTGTGCACTACATAATATTTCATATTTCACACCACATTAAAATGATGAACTGTTTATTTATTTACTTATCCAATCTTTCACAAATCATAATTGGTATTTGTTATACTGACTTAAATGTACTTTCACGTACAGTATTTATTTTCTATAAGGTACAAATTATTTATTTTATTACATTAATAAGCATCATCCTTGAGAATGAGTACACAATATATGTTGCATATATTTGACATATTTAGAACAATTACGTTTTAATTATTATTTAGTTAGTTATCCAGTATTTTGTAGATCAAATCGTTTTTTAAAATGCTTTTAATGTATTTAATTTAATTTTAATCTAATGTAACATAGTATTTCTTTCTATACAGTAATAATGTTACAAAATCTATCATCGAGCATCGTCACTGAGAATTATAAGTACAAAATCTGCTGAAATGTTTTTGTAAAACCATTCTTACATCACATTGAACTGAATGCAGCAATTAAAGTTGATTTATGAAAAAAAATTTACCGTTTTTTTCTCTTCATCTTTAGTTTCATGAATGACACCCATTCTATTTAACCCATACAAATATAATTTCCTATATTTTCTTAGGATTTTGGTGTAAAGTGTGAATCCAAGGCATGTTTTAGAGAGATCCACTGACAGTTATAGGTGTGACTTAACAGTCCAAGACCACTGCAAATGTAAAAAGGAGTTTATAGACCTGTATGTATACTGTAAGTCACTCCACCTGCTGCGCTCAGTATTTTCAGTGCTAAATGATCTCCCTCCCTCAGAAATCCACTGTGATTTACCAACAGTAAATATGCAATTAGTGTAAATAGTTTGGACGGTGTTCACGTCCTCCAAACCCAGACACGATGACGAAGGAACGCCGGATGCTGCTGAAATGCATTCACAAAAGCTTGGGCTCTGCCCAGAAAACCCCCACAGAAGCGAGGTTGCAGTCACACCATGTGGTTTTTGTCCTGGCCTGACGCTGGGGTGATTATGTGCAGGATTCCAGTCTGTTCGGGGCAGGAAAGGAGGGCAGGGGTTTGGTCTAATTAAACATTAGGCTGGTAAAGCCGTTAGTCTTTATGTGGGTTCGGTTTTGGCGAGAGCCAGTGTATCCAGTGAGACTTGATTTCACTTTACGCCCCTCTGACACAACAGGGCATGTTTTTAAGACACGAGCGCAGGGTGTGGGGTGACTGTTTGTTCTCCACCAGCCTTAACTGGGATGCATTCTGCTTTGACCCTCATCGTGCGTTACATTTTTTGGTTTATTTTCCTTCCCCTGCCGCCTCCGGCCTGATATCGATCCGGTGGGCTGATAACTAGTCTTATTCATATTCAAAAACCTGGTTGATTCAAAATTCATGGTTTGAAACCTACTCCCACTGAAACGACTCACGACTGAAATCAAAGCACCGTTGATCAACATCTAAGATGGGTGTGCAGATTAAACTGATAAATACAGATTATTCTAGCTCTTTAACCTTAACTGACGGGTTTTTGATGGGTTTGGCTGCTCTTCTGATTTAATTCATCTGTCGCCACCTTTTATAAACTCCAATAGCATCATAATTAATCATCAGGGTGTGATTATGGGGATTGACGTTTTATTCTTATAAACCTGCTGTAATTGTCCACTTTCCTGTAAATTGCTTTAGTAAAAAGGTGCCTTCTAAAGAATAACAAAAAGGAGTTTACATGCATTTGCTCACAATAGCCACAAAAAATATGTCTTGCATAATAATACTTTTTTTTTTAAAAATGAATGAATGTCAGTGCAGTAGATCGAGTGTCTGTATCTGGTTAGTAGATACAAGATCTTTTCTCTGGTATCACATTTCTTGTCTGAAGTCTTTACTTATAAAATGTGTTTTTCTTAGCACTCAATATAGGTCAATGTTTATAAAGTCAGATGCAAAATACTGTACCAAATACACTTATATTTATGAAATTTTTAATTCTCACCAGTTATAATCCTTCAATACTGACATTTCATAAGTGTTTCTTTCATCTACCTTTCAAAAGTTTGGGCTCAGTGAGATTTCATTTAAAAGAAATGAATACTTTGATTCATCAAGGATGCATTAAAGGGTTTAAAAGTGACATTAAATACGTTTATAATAACATTTACAAAAGATTTCTGTTTCAAATAAATGCTGTTCTTTTGAACTTTCTATTCATCAAAGTTTCCACAAAAATATTGGGCAGCTCAGCTGTTTTCAATTAATTGCAATCAATTACATAAAAAAATATTGTAATAATATTTCACAATATTACTTGGATTTTTTTTTTTTATTAAATAAATGCAGCCTTGATGAGCGGAAGTCATTTATTTTCTTTCAAAAACATTTTAAAAACCATTTACTTATATATACAGTATATATACAATATAATGTTTTTTTTTAAATTTGTCAGGACATAGCAGAAATATTGCTTTTACATATTAATTTAAATGGTATCTTTAATATAGAAAGCACTTGTCTGCAAATGTTTTCATAATTTTGATGAACAATAATCAAATGAAATGGTGCATTTGTGTTAAATGTGTTAAATAATGGGAGGTGATTTTCAACTCATATGTGAAGAATCAGGAAATGTCTGAATACAGTATTAGTGTCTCATTTTTGTGTGTTAAGTTTCTGTCAGGTGCTCTCGTTTCTTTTTAGAAGCACTACTGCTTTAAAAGATAAGACTGAAAATTGTCAAATTATTGTGTATGAGAATCTGTTAATGCAAAACACAAAATAATTTTGCATGTTTTAACCAGTCATTCTTTTTGCCGTCTGGCAGCTAAAGCACCAGATTGTTTCTGCTTTCACAATACAAAAGAAAATGAGTGAATGTGTTTAACAAATAGACATGTGGGTCGCTGAAACAGTGGGACAGTTTGTGGAAATCTGGTCATTTTAACATATAAAGTTGATGACATGATCCTCTGGCTGAGAGCAGCAGAGACGTGGAGGTTTAAAGACTGTCTGCTGAAGGATCTCACACACACACACACACACACACAGAAATGTGCCAATCTGTGCTTAACAAGGTGTCCAGACAGAAACTGTAATAGAAAACAGCAATAAAATGTGACTGTCCAAGCAAGAGCCACATTCAAACGAGCATCAGTCTCACAGGAATGCTCATTAAAGAAGAAATTAACCAGAAGCAGAGTTCATTTAACATCTGGGACACATGCTGAACACCAGCTCACTCTGTCCCTAATGTGTTTAAGGACTGCTTGTGATTTTAAAAAGATCTAGTTTTCACATTGTAGTGTTATATATATATTGTAAGAGGGTAATGCAGTCAGTTTTGTAGGTTCTTCAGATCAGTGTTTTGGTTTATGCAATATTCATCTAAAAAAGAAAATAAGAAAACAAAATAAAGATTCTTATCAAGAATCATATTTCTTCACATCAGTGTTTGCTTTACGAAATGAAATAAAGAATGAAACAAATACGGTAAATAAATAGGCTTATTATCCAGTTTTTGTTGTTTCATAGATGTATGTATTAAAATGTGTAGACTGTATGTATTAAAATAAGAAAATCAGAAGAAGGAAAAAAATACATAGGCCTAAACTAAAGAACAAAAAGTGAAACTATGTCGTCTTGTAACATCAGACTCCAAAACCCCTTTGGGTTTAACTGCAGCCTGCATTTTTAAGAGTGTGTTTATAAAAACTTATTTTTCTGCACCTACATGACTGAATCTGTGAATTAGATGGGAAAGTGTCTGTCTGTCTCTCTCTCTCTCTCTCTCTCTCTCTCTCTCACCCTCCCTCTCCTGTACCTGACACCTTCTACATCCTCCATGAACTTCTCTCTTCGGCCCATCTGCCCCCTTACCACCTCTCCCACACTCTTCCAGCTCACCCACCTACTCAACGGGTGCTCACACACTCACCCAGAGCCCGACGCCGCCAGCGGCCGCAGCAGGGGGCCTGACGCAGTACCGACGACCACCAACAGGGGGCAACACGACGCGCATGCATACTTACAGAAAAAAAGACACATTTTTAAAGCGGAGTGATTCTAAACTACGTTCAGCATACTAGGCCACTTTACTATTTCTGCAGCATGCTTTTATGCATGCACTATTTTAGACCCTTTAAAATGAGCAGATTACAACAATGCAATGCACTTTTCCTTTCACTCCCAGTGTAATGACTGAAACTTAATGATTTACAGTCTGTGATTAGAGAGTTGTAAAATATGTAAAACTACATGCAACTCAGTTAAATACGGCAAATAATGAGGTCATGTCACAATAATGCAGCATGTTACTTTTTGGAATATTTTTGTTGCCTATTGAATTCTGTTTCACTTAAAAAGAATAGTATGAAGTGGGGCCTAGAGTTGCATGAAAGTCTAAACACAATTAAAACAAGTATAGCGTATAATTGTAAATTTAAGGGTCTCTGCTGGTGTGGACTGATGACATATGGTGGACAGCAACGGACTGAGAGCCGCTGACACTCACACACACACACACACACACACACACACACACACACTGCGATGGTCTGGCCGGCTTTCTGTCCCCACCTGCTGGCTAAAGATCCAAACACACACTGAGTGACGATTTGTGTGTTTGTAACACCTGCTAATCTTCAATTATGTTTAAATGTTCAGCCGTTTAAGCTGAAAACCGCCTGTCTGTCAGTCATTTCTCTGTCTGGAGCTGGACAGAAACATGCTGATGATGTGCTGCTGAAAAACTCCTCATTTATATAATGCTAAAATATTGTGTGAGGATCCAGGGAGTTGCTATGCATTTGCTTACTTGATATGGGATATGGTCAACAGGTTACTTTTGCTGCTGATAGTTCATCTGGCTGTCATTCAGCTCCGCAGACGGGCGAGTGATGTTGTCGTGAGCAGGTGCGGCCCTGGCTGAACGCAGGGCCTGATGTTGTTTATGTTTGGGACGGGGCCGTGGAGCAGAAGGAAGGGAGGTGGCCGTCCTGCATAATTCCAGGTTTCAGTTTTTAAACGCAGGCCACAGCCTCACAGAAATATCATCACGCCGGCTCTCCCTCGCTAATTACTGCCTTGCATACCCTCCACTGGCTCTGCTCGCTCGCTCTGGACAGAGCTGCAGTATTCACAGAGGAAAACAAATGCAAAACAGTCTTTACATCAACCCACTTGTGTTGTGTCTGGAAAGTGGGACCGTTTTGAGTGATACGCGGAAATATGGAATAACGGATGGGTCATTCCTGTTTTTTGAACTCTGTAACCTTCAAAAAGCCATTTAAATAGAGACTTCAGGTATATTGGTTATAATTTGGATATTTAGATGATATCAAAAAAAAAAAAAAGAATGGGATGGAAATAAAGAGCTAAAATTATCTTACAAAGGATTTCATTTTTTATTAATTATTTAATTAAATTATATATTTTTAATTCTAATTTATTTCTCAATTTTACAAGATTTATTTCAGTTTCTTGCTTCATAATTTTTTTATAAATAAGTAAATGATTATATAAATGTTTTAAAAATATCAATAAAACACAAATCATTGACTGAAATTAAATATACATTGACTGAAATAATATGAAATATTAAAATAAATAAATAGATTTATTTTATTTCAGCTATAGCCAACGAAACAATTCTTAAACTTCTTTAGTGTAAGTTGAAGTACTAAAATAACTTATTATTACACATATATATATATATATATATATATATATATATATATATATATATATATATATATATATAATTTTTTTTTCATCTGTAATTTAACAACAGAGAATGGAATGTTTTAGTCACACAAACTAACTGATACCACAAAATATCACAAAATTGATCATATCCATTGCTAATATCTGCTTTTATTAGTTAAAGATGAACATGATGGAAAGCCAAATTAAGCACCATTTAAAACAATTCCTAAAAATATTACTGTTTTGTTTGCAATATTTTGATTAGTAAATAATGAAATGTAACCTTTTTTTCACTGATAAAACAAGCTAATATGATTTTCATCTTTAAAAACATTCAGTTTAATATTTTATCCAAAATATTAGAGCATTAGGGATGACCCATATCACACATGTAGTGGTCGTATTGTGTGGGAATGTGTGTGTTTGTGTGTCACAACTGAACGGAACACACGCAAAGGTTCATGACAAATAAACAGTCAACAAATTGTGCCGCCCGAGCCCACTGCCCACACACAGGCTGGCACGACGCCCGCGTGACTCACCAGCTAATGACAGACTATTACAATAAAGTGTGTTATATCACCGAAACAAACCCAGTGCTCAGATGGCAGATATAAAACAGTCAGGCTCCAAGCCACACCAGATCTGAGCTGCACTAGTTCATGCTTATAAATCACATATGAAACATCCAATAGCACCTTAATAAAAGAAAGATACTATGGTGCCATGGTACAGTCCTAATACAATTCTTTATGGTACTTTTAAATACAGTGGACATACCGTGTTATACTATAATATCACCACAGTACAGAAGCAGTTATACTGCTGTAAAATCATAAATTAATATTGCATTTCCTTCATATAGCGTTTTGCTGTGTTTTATGTATGTATTTATTGTTTGTTGTTGTTTATTGCAGGGTTGTTATCATTAGCTAAATCTAAACTCCTTATAAATGTTGTTTCTTGAAATTAAGTTGCGAAAAACAAAACTTATTTTATTCCAGATAGTACCCAAGGAAACATTTATTGTTTTAGTTTGGTATAAGTTGAAGTTCTAAAATTACTAGAAAATAAATAAATAAAATGATAAATAGACATGAAAAACAATAATAAATAAATAAACATTTACTAAAACCTCAACATTAAAATTAATAAAAAAAATAAAAATGTATATATATATATATACACACACACACACACACACACACATATATATATATATATATATATACAATTTTAACTTTTTAACTATAATATATAAGTAATACTAAATTAATACTGGTTTGCTTGTTTGTTTATCCATTTGATGTCTATTAACTAAAAAAAAAAAGTTAAATAAAAGAACAAATAAAATAATATGATATAAAATGTAATATAAAATATAAAAACTTAAACTAATTTTATTTTATTTCAGCTTGTAGCCAATGCAACATTTCTCATTTTGTTTAAAATCAGAAAAATAGACATTAACAAAATACATGAAAATGTCAAAACACACAACAAAATTCCTAAAACTTGCTAAAAATTTAACAAAATCGAGTACATTCGTGAAACTAAAATAGCACTGGTTTATTGTAATGTTTATTACTATGTGTTTATTTGTATCAGTCGTTTTGATTGCAATGGCAAATTAAGTGTTTTTGTAATTGTCAAGCAGCAAAGAGGAAAATGGGTAATAAGTAAGTAACAACCCCAAACAACAAACTTAAACTATCAGAACTGTCTCGATGCTGCTGAGTTTTGGCACCATGGAGTCTCTCAGGAGGAAATGGAGATTTGGAGGTGCTCTCACAGAACGGGGGCCGGTGTGTGTGGAGCCTGTGCTGGTGACAGGCTGTCCAGGCCGGGCCAGAGATGGAGTGATAGAGAGGATGGAGGAAGAGTCTGCAGTCTGCAGGAAGATGGATCACACCAGGAAGATTAATTAGTCTCTGACAGCGACAGCTCAAGTGTTATTGCCATCTGGAGAGTGTGGAACTTCAGGAGACTTCTGAGTGTCATGTGTGTGTGTGTGTGTGTGTGTAAGACATGAGCTTGGCAGTGCTGTTATTGATGAAAACAGTTCTCGCCAAAATGGCCAAGCGACTGAAAGGTGTCGAAGAAGGACATCACATGCGATGACCTTCACAAACAAAGTGATAATTGTGTGTGTGTGCGTGTGAACATGTGGATTTGGCATGTAGAGGGAGGCGACTTTTCACTTGTCTTTTTAAATCTTCTCAGAATACATAAAAGTCACGGCAGCGCCATGTTTCATTTTTTGACAGGAATGATAATGAGGCTGTGAGAGACTGAAGTGCAGAGTGAAGGATTGGGTTGCCAAGTCCGCTGTTTTCCCGCGAAATTTGCCTACTTTTAAAATGATTTTTCCCCCGCGGGTGTAAGTTTTGACATATTGCATGAATTATATTTGACTGAAATATTTGTATTGAGATATTTTATATTCTATCATTGATAAAACTGCGCTAGATGTTTTCTGAAGCAGGGCCACTGCTATGGAGTCTTTGAGGGGTGTTTATAATAACTATGAAATAGTTTATAATAACTATGAAATAGTGTTTTTTGATCTGTATAAAATAGATATGGTATATTATATGTACTTAAAGTCTATATTATATTTATAGTTCAAATTATATTTAAAGTTTATATTATATTTCAAGTTTTGATAGTTGGGATATCGCCTGGGTATTACCGTTTGGGTTAGTTTTGTTAGGTAAACCTGGCAACCCTAGTTTAACAGCTTGCTCAGTTTACGAAATGTCTTTCCGAAAAAAGTGGACAAAACTCCATAAAACAGTTCTGGAAATTATGTGTTGTGGAAATTAATATAGGACCTTGCATTGTAAATACTGTTAGTCTATTCCTCACAACTTGATTTACTTTCATATGATGCCCCACAACAGGTCCCTAGACAGAAAAAAAAGTGAACTATAACAAAGATCATATAATCACACATTATACACTGGGCAAACCCTAAAACAAAAACGTCACATGGAGTTCAGTGCAACTCAACAAATTAAATGTTTTCTTTTTTTTTCTTTTTGCTAAGTTTATAATTAGGTTATGTCTTCATTATAAATTAAAAAATATATTTTCCAGTTTAATAGCCCAAATGACAAGTATTACAAAAACACGTGTCTTTTACTGAACTTGCACAAGGGGGCGACAGTGAACGGACAAAGATCCACAGAATGCGACAGAGGATATTTATGACCACTAGGGGGCATCAGAAAACTAGGAAAGAGACTGATGCACTTTTATATGCCATCATCTATTATGCGACTGAATATGCTCTGTATATAAAAATACATTCGTTTTCTCCTTAGAAACTAGAGTACCCTGAAAATGATTTTGGACAATTAACTTTGACAACACTGGGGTATTCTTGGAAATACCTTAGAGTCTCATATAAATAAATACCATGTTAAATTCATTTTAGTATTATCGTGCTATTTTTTAGTAACGTAATGAAAACTGTGATACACTAAAAGTAATGTACCATGATACTTCTGAAACATATTTGTTTAATTAGACTGCCAGTTTGATGATACAATGAAAATTTTATTTTAATACCTAATTTTACACAAAATGTCTCTTTATTTTTTTTTAAACAGCATTTTTCTTTATATGTTAGGCATCATTCACAGGTGATTTATAGATTAATACATTTTATTATATTATATACTTATTTATTACTTATTGAGTGTTTAAGTATTGTCATGACCTTTTTACAAAATATATTTCCAAAGCACCAATAAAACAAAATAAGGACAATAACAAACTGTTTTATGTTATGTATCTTTCACAGGTTATTTACAAATAAATACATTGTATTTATTTTATTTTTTTAAAAGTACTTCCAGTGTATCAATACAAATAAAATATAAACATCAAATATATACATGTTGGTACTATGGTATACATCAAACTGCCATATCACAAACAAAATGAAATAAATATATATAACATAATAAAAAGAAATAAAAATAAAATGAATGAACTTTAGTACTACTGTATGAATCAAAATGGCATGATATTACATTTTAGTTAGGGAAAATAAATATAACACTACAAAAAGTTGTACCATAGAACTTTTTTTTAAGTTGAAATAACTTTTTGATAATAAAATAGTAACTATTGTCAGTAAATACTTACATTTTATTTTTAGATAAATACATTTTTAAAAAATATTATTTTATTTATAAGTAACATATATATATATATATATATTTCCAAAGCATTAGTACAAGAATAAAATAAACTGTAAAAATATTTAACATTGAGAAAGGATACCATATATAGCCATTGTCTTTGAACTCAAATTCCCACAATCCCCGATTGCCACGTGCCCGTGTCCTGTCAGCAAACCGGACTAAACGTCACATTCCTGCATTATCATCCCTACGCGCGCGCACGCGTGTGTGTGTGTGTGTGTGTGAGAGAGAGAGAGAGAGAGGGACGCAAGCTAATCTCAATCTCTCCCTCCCAGACACGTCTCTGTCCACGGGAAACACTCATGACCGGGCGGATTTAACCCCGGAGGACACCCGGCGATCCCCGCAGGCCCGATTGCAGATCTCCGGTGAGTATTTGCGTGTGTTTAGCCGCAGATCTGAAGGTCTCGCCGGTCTGGGGTGTTTACTGTGGCGTATCCAGCGCAGCCTGTAGTAACAGCGCGCGACCGGATGGAACGTCTGTGATACATTGTAACGCCTCACACGAGCTGTGTTCTGCAACTTTGTATCTTGTTGTTGATAGAATGGATCGGTTTGATCTGGCGGCGGCGCTTTGATCACAGAGAAATGACAGATGTCTGGCGTTCTGATTGAACCTGATGACAGCTCACATTCTTCTGATCGCTGTTTGTTTTGGGTTTTATTGTTGCTGTTTTGAAAGTCTCCAGCCATAATAGAGAACTAATTTAAAGCAATAAAGGCCCAAATGTTATGAACTGTCAGATGTACTAGTGTTAAGTGATTAACTGATCTGGGATCTGTCGGTGTCTGTATAAATATCCTCATCTTGATGACCATGAGAGTTCCTGCAGTCTCAGAGCTGTATTCTGCTGACCGGTTCTGGACCCTATTACCGGTTTCATATCACATCGATCTCCGGTGTGGTTGCATCAGACACTGGCAGGGCCACAAACACATGCCTGCATGCAGTTAAACAGCCCTGATTTTCCCCTGCTGCTTCACCTTCCTCATCAGCAGTGACACGCAGCTGGGCTGCTTTTACACTAGTGATATATATATATAGGCCCCTCTTTTCAGCTGCACTTATTAGTCCTGTTAAAGGTGTAGTTCACATGAAAATATGTGTTATTTTTATTCATATATTTTTTATTTTATATATATATATATATATATATATATATATATATATATATATATATATATATATATATATAAAAGAGAGAGAGAACAGATCCGAACAGATTTGGAGAAATGTAGCATTAAGTCACTTGCTCACCAACGGATCCTCTGCAGTGTATGGGTGCGTCAGAATGAGATAAAAACATCACAATAATCCAGAAGTAATCAACACCAATCCAGTCCATCAGTAAACATCTTGTGAAGCCAAAAACTGTGTGTTTGTAAGAAACAAATCCATCATTAAGGCCTTTTAAAATTCAAACCATTGCTTCTGTTGCTTCCTCTGTCCATAACATTGTCTTCTGTTGTAAAAAAAAATAGTAATCTGGTCTGAATCAGGAGAGAAATCTGCACAGATCAAGCACCATTTACAAGACTAAATGAATATGTGGGTGATTTTGGTGTGAAAGACAACAGGAGATGGACTTCCCAGGGAAGCGTTATAATGGTATTATGGTCTCATATTTTGACCAGAAGTATCAGTTTAAAATTAAATGTCTTGATGCATTTGTTTCTTACAAGCACACAGCATTTCCCTTCACAAGATGTTAATTGATGGACGGGTTGTGTGGGTTATTGTGATGTTTTTATCAGCTGTTTGGACTCACATTCTCACGGCACCCATTCATTGTATTGGATCCATTGGCGAGTGATGTACGTGAATGTTTTTGGTTGAACTATTCCTTTAAGAGTGTCTGATTATATTCATTCACTCTCTGTCCTTTGGCCGGGTGGTAATTTAGGAGATCCTGAGTTTGTCTGATTCAGCTCATAAAGCAGTAGTTATCAGAGTCTAGTCTATTCGGTTTGCTGTTACCAGCGTTGTGGCCAATAGTTTGGTTGTTAGGTAGACTGTATTCAGCATAATTGTACTAATTATATGCTGTATATAATCATCTTCTTCTCTTACTGGGGCATTAGTGCGTTATTTAGCTGTGACTGTGATTGCATTTGTAATCAGAATTATTATCCAGTCCTAGATCATGGTCAGACACATTTGCATTGTCATATGCATTGTTGCATAATTTTGACTTGATAAAATGCGATAGATCTGCATGCATATATAATGCATGTGTGAGGCTGGCTGTCACAAATGTATGTAAGAGTTTTAAACGAAATATCTTGTTCATGAATGAAAACCTCTCAAATGTTTGTGTTAACAGTTCTGTTTTTGTGGTTGCATAATTGTAGCACTGATTAAATCTAGCTCCTGTTGCATGGTATGCGTCTTTACAAATAACAAAAAAATAGCCCTATACTGGAGGGAAAAAGCATGACAACTAGTCTGCTGTTATTTATATATTTATATATAGTCAAAGATTTATGCATGTTTTAGTGATGTATCTTCAGTCAGTTTTAAATGTATAGGGGGAAATATTTGAAGGGATTGCAGCTGTCTCACAAATCACTGTGATTTTTTTTGATGTACGGAGGTATGTGTGTACAGTATACAGAGAGAGAGAGAGACATGTCTACACAGGCACATGTCAGTCTGAGAGCATCATATAGCATTGCAGTTTCACTCTGCATTAAAACTGTTAAACACGTCATATAAGATTAATGATATAAGTGCTAAATCAGCAGCATAAAAATGTCCTTCGTCTCTGTATATTTATAGTATCTGTAATGCTTCAGTCTGACCAATCAATCAATCTCAGAGCAGAGGATTCAGTGTGATTAGATGATAAAGATTACATTCTCTCCTCTGCTTGCGTGTATGGCAGGTTTGTTGAGAATTGTGTGCATGTTTGCAGATGATGGCTGGACTGTCAGATCTGATGAGCGAACTTTAAAAGCTCAATACGAAAAAGCAATTAAAAACTTAGTTAATTAATTTGTCTCATAGTCATGCAGATTCAAGATTTGTATTTGTCACATACACAGTTACAGTATATACAGAATAAAATCTGCAATGAAATATTAATTTTGTCAGCTTCATTGACTGTAAAATATATAAAAAGATAAACATATAATGAAATGACCAAACCTAAAATAGTGCAAAGACTGTTAACTGGATACAATAGAACAGAATGCAAGTATACAAAAATCCCTTTATGATGAGGAATGGTGCATACTGTGAACACTAACATCATAATGTTATAATAACTTGTATTTTCACCTCTTGCTGTATAAGATCTATTGCTTGATGAGAGAGTCTTTGTTTGTCTCATAGAGCAGTACTGATAGGGCTGTTTTAGCCGCCCACCGTTGTTTATCCAATCCCAGCTGCTCTCATCATGAACTGAAGATTCTGATTGGCTCAGTCCAACAGTGTCTGTGCTTCTCATTGGTCATTTGTGGTGCTGTGTGAGTTGGAATGTGTACGGAATGTGTTCACTTCCTGCTTCTTCAGCCAATCAGAGCTGGAGAATCTCATCGCATTCCATTGGGATTCAGATCACATCATGAGTGTGTGAGAGAGGTAGAGCCATCGGTGTATGTGTGTGTGTTGTCTCTGCCTTTCCGGCTGTAATTTAGTTTTGTGGGCCCGTTGTTAAAAAACTGCGGTCGTTTCATATCACGCACGTTCAGCATATTCTCATATTATTTGCTTGTTGTACAGAAAGACCATTTAAACGGCACTTTTATATTGACAGTCTCTACAAATGCATTGACAATTGCTAAATTGACGTTTGACGTTGCATTGTTGTGGATGATGTTGTTCATTATAGGTCATATAGAGTACGGGAAAGTGCGGCATTATCTGTCTTAAAAAGCTTTTGTATAAGTTTCATCTGTGGTTGTCTGTCATTGTAGATGTTGATTTTTGACTTCTGTTTGGTTGTACTTTAAACATTTAGAGAATAAATTCTCGGTGTATATTATCTGAAGATCTGTTTGGTCATAGTTTAACGTGATTAGAAAATGATAAGATGAGTTCAACAGAAGATTGCTATACTATGGTTGGTAGTGTACTATGATAAACTGATTAAATCAGCTAATCAGCCAGTATTTGACCATTTTAAGATGATCCACATCAAGGTTTGAGATACAATGGCATTCAGTGAGGCATCATGAGCCTGATGTCTAGAGTGAGTGAATCGCCCGTCATTCATTGAGCTGATGTTGTTCACTGTTGATTTCTTCTTCTTGGGTTGTTTTGAGTTAAGCTGTGATCACATTATGAAGAATAAGACTGTACACTGATTAGATCTTGTAGTATAAGGTTTGGTATTGTTCTAGTTGAGATTCTGTTGTAGAACAGAACAACAGAAGTATTGTTTTGGTGCTGCTGGGCTTTAGTTTTACATATTTACATCATCATTTCCAGCACTAAAGCCCTCTCCTGAAGTAAAAAATAAAATTGTGAATTAAAATGTGATTAAAAATATTTACCAGGTTCGCTGTGCTAGTTTGTAGGGCTGAACAATTTGGAAATAATTTTGTGATTATTTATCGGTATGCCTGACTTGTCTGTAAAACATGTTTTTGGCCTAATGTTTTACGTCACGACAACAAATGTCCTTTCAACAATGTTTTTATTTTATTTTATTGTATTTATTATATTATATTGTTGAATGTTGAATCTGCATTTGCCACGTAAAGCAATACGTGGAAATACATCAACCAACAAAATTAATATTACTAGTATTACTTCTAAATATAAATATAAAAATGATTAAAGAAAAAGAAAAATGTATATTACTATTTTAATATATCACTGTACAAATTAGAATATAAGAAAATAGTAATCATTTAAATTTAACATTGCAACTGTGATATTACAAAACTAATATTTAATATTTCAAAAACATTATATTCTTAATTTTTTTTCATTTTATAAATGCTAAACCATTAAAATTTTAAGATTTTTTTTTTATTTCCTTAAATCACAGTTTTTGTGATTTGTTTTGATCCAAGTCGTATCGCTATTTTAAATTTAATTTGATTATTTTGCAGCCCTGTGAAAACTCACAGCATTGATCATGACCGCTCATGTGATTATGTATGTAGGCCAAAAAGGCGGACTTAAACAACACTTCTTCTGGAACAGAAAATCAGGCCATGGATCAGAAAGAATTGCTCCGGATGTTGTTTGTGATAATGCTGGATGAGAACGGTTGACTGACTCCCTGTTGTCAGCGTTGCTCTGGTGCTGATGTGACTGAAAGGTGTCGTCTTGACGACCAGCTGACATCATCACAGCTGTCAATCAGAGCTCCATCCTCTGTGATGTCAGGAGATCTGGAACACACACTCTGACTCAACACTGCAAGACAAGCAGTTTAAAACATCTGTTAGAAAAGCTGAACAGCTACCAGTCTGTTGGGTTTAGATAAAACTTCAACTTTTAAAATCTGGTCTCTTCTGCTCATCAAGGCTGCATTTATTTGTTAAAAAGTACAGTAGAAACAGAAATATTGTGAAATATTATTACAATTCGAAATAACTATTATCTATGCAAATGTATTAGAAAAATTTAATTTATTATTGTGACGCAAAGCTTAATTTTCAGCATCATTACTCCAGTTTTCAGTGTCACAACATCTGTAGTGTGTGTTTAAAGTGCCTCTTTCTCTGTCTCTTGAGCACATTTGTGTGTCTATCAGGGACTGTGATGCTGTTTAAAAGTGTTTGCTCAGTTATAACTGTCTGATAGTAAATGCGGAATATTTCTTTATATTGCACCGGGGCAAAGTGTACAGGAGACTTTGAACTTCCCGTCAGTGTGTGTTTGAGTGTTTGGCACGTCCACAGGTTTGCTCGTGTATAATTAAACATGCATCATATCATTGGATATTATGGTTTATGTTCCATTATTAGATTTTGATGCATGATCATGAAAACACGGAGGAGTTTTCTCTGGAATAACATGCACTGATGGAACATGTTGGGAAAGTCATGCATCATGCTGATGTCACCGCTGTGATGATGCCGGCGTGTGTGTGGGGCGTGTCTGTGAGCTCTTTGTTCAAACAGCTGTTGTGAGCGAGTGTAACACACGTGGAGGATTTTACACACTCTACTGCACCAGACAACAAAGACCAGACACACATCGCCATCAGCGCACAGTGTCTCTCTCTGCTGTCCTGTCACCCTTCTCTTATTTTGTTTCCACGTTTGCACATCGAGTCGTTCCAGGTTGAACATATGCTTCTATTTATCGCTCCATCCACCCACTCGCTCCATTCAGTTCCAGTGTGTGGTCAGTTTAATGTACTTTACTGCCGGGATTGTACATTTCTCATACAGAAGCAGTGGGTAGTAGTAATAAAAAAAAGATCAACCAATGTTATGCTTTTATATTATATATATATATATATATATATATATATAGCTTGTCATATATATATATATATATATATATATATATATATATATATATATATATATATATATAGCTTGTCTTTTGAAATGATTCATTATATGTTGTCCTTTCTTCCTTGATTTTTTTTCTCCTCCTCCTCTCTGTCAGATTCTCTCTTTGTATCTCGGGGGTCTTTGTGAGCGTCTGCAGATCAGATCAGAGAGCAGTGACATCTTACTGCAGTGCTGCAAGAAGGAACTATTTTGATGGGAAATTACGTGTTAAACAGCTGAACACACACACACACACACACACACACATACTGTTGTGTTTTTTTCTGTTCCTAATTCTGTTAGTATAGCTGTGCTGTTGTCATTGTTTGTGGTTCATGTGTATGTGTGTGTAGATGGAAGCTGTTCTGGATAATCAAGAATCTTCTCACACCTCCAGTGTCTTCAGTGCTTTAAATTACTAGTTCCTCTAGTGGTTTGTCTCTAGTAAATGTTTTTAGAATCAGAGTCAGAATGATCTTTATTGCCAGGTATGTTTAAACATATATTAGAAATTTGTTTTAGTGACAGAAGCTCCAAAGTGCAACAGAATGACAGCGACAAGACAGGACACAGATATTAAAAATAATAACATACAAAATAGACAATGCGCAAAATAAAATATAAAACACAATATACAAAATTAACACTTTAGTATGTGCACATGATAGGTGAAAATGTGTGTTAAATAGATAGATATATAATGGTGTTGTGTGTTCCATGTTTATTCTCAAGTGTTCATGAGATTGATTGCCTGAGGGAAGAAACTGTTCTGGTGTTCAGTGCTCTGTAGCGTTGACCAGATGGCAACAGTTCAAAGAGGGAGTGTGCTGGATGTGAGGGGTCTAGAGTGATTTTACTAGCCCTTTTGCTCACTCTGGATGAGCACAGTTCTTGGAGAGAAGGGAGGCTTGTACCAGTGAATAAACAGACTTCTGTCCATGGACACAAATTTTAACAACGACAGTGAACGAGAGAATGTGAGCACTGTGTGTTCAGGCGCAGCTGCTCTCAGCGCCGGCAAAATAAAACCCTAACACATCAGCAAAACAGAAAAACTTATCTGGCCGATGCCGATATTTGAAAAGTCCCAAACATCAGTCGATATATCGGCCTTTGGGTATATATCGGTCAACCACTACTGTCCATGAGGGTGCAGGGGGTTTCTCCTTTAGTTCCTGATTTCGCTAGTCACTAAGAATATCAGTAAAAAAACACAAAAAAATAATGTATTTGGATCCTAGAAGTAATTCATTTATTTTTAAGTATTCTATAACTGTAATAACTTTTTCTGTCCCTTAAGTCCCTTTTCTGATGATGAAATCAATGGGAAAATAATATTAACCAACACATTTTCCAGCTAATTAGACACACAATACAATCAAATCAAAAGAAAAAAAAAAGAAAACACTAAATAAAAATTGCAATATTTAATTTCCTTAATGTGATTTGGATTAAATTAAATATTTAAATTATAAAGACATATTTTCAAAATGCATTACGATTAGAATATCTGCTGATTCTGAACAATTACATTTATTCTGTTAAAAATTAAACGCATGGCTAAAATATGGCTACACTGTAATAAATGATTTTTCAAATGCAAATAAAACAAAATTATACATGAAAATATTATTTCAGTCGGTTTAATTCAACATGTTGCAGTTTTCTAGTGTTTCTAGTTTTCTAATGGCCAGTAAATATTTTTACAATTTTAGTAAAAATAGTTTTTAATCAACACAATTTTTTAAATAAATATATAAACCTGGTAAACTGTGTATAACACATACATAAAATAGATTTGTATTTCTGTCTTTCTGCTTCCAAATCTCATGTTTTTCAATGTGCTACTTGCCATTTATTTTTTTTATTTTTTTATTTTATTTGTATAATTATAGCATTTCGGAGTGAAAATAGTTTTTGCCCAAAATGTTTTCCTGTGCACTATTACAGAAATCTTTTCTTATCTTATTTATGTATGACTGATAGATATGCGTCACATTATGTTTACTAGTTAAATTCACTAGTTCATTTTTGTACACAATTCAAATGACAAATGACATTTGGACCTAAATATTGTCCCACAAAATAAATCTGTATTACTCAGAACTGCGTCACAGTATGGAACTGAAACGTTGTGTGTTTCTGTGTGTGTTGTTGAACGGTGTGTAAAGAGCGGCTCCATTAGCAGATCATGTGTCGCAGCGCTCGAGGCTGCTGTGACTGTCCGGTCAGACACATGTGATTATTTACCCTTGATGTGATCAAATTCTGCACGGAGCCAGATACATTCATTGTGACAAGCACCATTATGTGACCAGCTAATGGAAAAGCCCTAATGAGAGCTCAATTAATCTTATTTCTGGCTAAGCAGATTTCCCCCCAGATTTTTAGGCTATTTTTCTGCCAGTATGTTCAAGACTGTATAAAGACATTGTCAACTGCTATTTATTTTGTTTTATCCTAAAACTTCTTTCTGATTTTCATTCCAACCTAATGATATTTTCAGCTCATTCCTACACATGCACTTGTATAAATGAAATGAAAAGTAATTTATCCTGTAGTAATGCTCTTATAATGCACATTATATAAACCATTATATGCTGTTAATTTTTTGAGCTGTAAGGTGACGTAATTTTGACATAATTCCTGTTATTGTACTTTGCACCATGTGAAAATTGATTTATGGATGGCAGCTTTATGTCGAGTTACTGTTAGTTTATTGTAGTCTAGTTTATTTTATTTTATCTTTTAGCTTATCCTTAGTTTATTCTAGTTTATCTTTAATCTGTAATTATTTAGTTTAATAAAAATAAAACGTTTAGTTTATCTACATAGTTTTTATTATTTTCTATCATAGTTTTTGTCCAAGAGATGAGAATATGTTTCTTTTTATATTTCATTTTTTCTTTTTTCATTGTTTTAGTTTGGTAACTATAGGATGGCAGTACAAACAGTCACCAGCAGATATGAATTGTTTTATTTCTTTTATTGTAACCTGGTCATGTTGTGTCTTTGATTTGACAGGGTTTGTAAGTGATTCTGTGTGTCATAAGGTCAGAAGTGGACTTTAGTGGACTTCAGCTCATGTCTGTGAACTTTGAGGTCAATCTATAAACTGATATATTATTTTTTTTTTTTTACAACTTTACAGTCTTTCTCTTCTGGGAAAAAAACTAAACTATTGATGACTCATCCTGCACTGTACAGAGTTTTGTCCAATCAAATGCTCTCTAGAATGAGAATGCCCCGCCCCCAAAACCACAGAATAACAAATAAAGGTTCAGGGCTGGAATAGAAATAAAAACGATTGGCTGTTTATGAAAGAGTGGTGAGCTAACTGGATGCTACTTAACTTCCTGTTTCAACGGGAAATATGTCAACACAGGAAAATAAATCCATGCTTATCAGAGGAATTTGTGAAATCTGCATGACACACATGATCAAATCACTTTAAATATTATTTAATCTTACAAATGTAATGTAATTTAACAGTATAATAAAGCAATGCACTTTGCGTGAGTCTGTGTGTGTGTGTGTGTGTGTCTGAAAAAATACAGTAAAAACTATTACAATTTAAAATAGCTGGTTTCTATTGTAATCTAAATTGCAATTTATTTCTGTGGTCAAATCTGTATTTTCAGCATCATTCCTCCAGTCTTCAGTGTCACATGATCTTCAGAAATCATTCTGATATGATGATTTGCTGCTCAAGAAACATTTCTGATTATTATTATTACTCTGTGTTTAAAGCACAGCACAGGGTTGTATAATTGTATAATGTATACATCTAAAACAGTGTGGGCAAATATCGAGATAGATCTTTCAGAGATGGTTTATTATTAGGATGTGACATAAAAATGGCCTGTGAATGGATTCTGCAGGTCAGTTGGCGTCTTCCTTGTCAATCTGTAACCAGAATAAGCTGTGTGCTGTGGAGCAGTATTGATCATATAGATTGGACAGATGATCGAACAGCTGCAGATGTGGATCTTCAGAACATTTATTGTATTCCAGCAGTTCGACTTCCTGCCATATTCTTGTGCTTCCTGTTTCAATTTCTGGTTTTGTCAGTCCCGCCCGTGTCTTTCTTTCACACTAGCTGTCTCTCTCAAGTTCAGTTTCTCTGTCAGATCTCTGGTTACTCTAATGCTCTCTGCTTGGTAACATGATGAATATGTACACAACAGATCCATGCACAGATCCTGTGTGGTGTGAAAAAGTTGCTAAACTGAGTAAATGATCTTAAATATGAGCAGATGTGTTTTATAAGTGGAAGCGGGAGTGTTATTGTGGAGGTGTGCTGTTAAGATGGTGCTGCTCCAGTTGTAAATCCTCTTTGCTTGGCCAAAAGTATTGACTTAACACCAGATTAAACTCTCTCCCTCCCTCTCTCTCTCTCTCCCTCCCATTCTCTCACTCTCTATCTCTCTCTATGTTAGGGAGCTTTCCACACCGTGGGTGTCATTTGGCTTGGCTTTGCTTAGAACTTTTGGTGGTTTTTCCCTTGACAAACAATTGTTTTTGATGTTCCAAAATAGTTGGAGTTTTAAACCTGATGTGAAATTCTATGCTTCCGTTTTAAATTCCTGGACTGTTCTTAAGGGATTTAGACGAGAGAATCACCATTTTGGTCTGAATGAACCACTGTTTTATAACCCCTATCTTAATGGCAATGTTTGCACGTCTAACATCATTGTTAAAACATTTATGGAAAAGGGTTTGACAAAAGTTGCACATCTGATCGATATTGATTCCAGAAAATGGAGACCAACAATGGAAATTTGTGAACAAGTGGGATTCAGGTCTGTGAGGATGGTAGAACATTTCATATGCAGTCTGAAAGCTGTTTTTCCTTCTCAATTCCAACATTTTGTCAATTGTCTTCTGTCAGGTGAATTGATGCAATGTTCCTTCCCTAAGTTATTTGTGTCCCCAAAGGGTTGCACAGATGGTAACCAAGAGGGGAAGTTGTTGAAGTTCAAGGGGCTACAAGAGATTGATTTTCAAGCTGCTGGAAAAACAAAGTTTTATCAGATGTGTGTAAAGGCTGATCATTTTGAGGATATTAATCGTAGATGTGATACAAAGTGGAAGGAACATCTAATGGTTTCTGATGATCTTTCTCCTTCTTGGAGGTTACTGTATAAAGGTCCACTCCCAAAACGCTCTGGGGATTTGCAGTGGAGAATATTGCACTGTGTGTTACCTACAAATAGCTTTGTCTCTAAGTTCAATATGTCTGTTTCATCACCTTGTCTTTTTTGTACTAAACCAGAGACTGTGTTTCATGTTTTTGCTGAATGTTCCAGGCTAGTACCACTATTTAAAGTATTGGAAAGAATACTCGGGAATTTAGGTTTTTGTTTTAATAAGATAATTTTTATTTATGGCTGTAAGTATTCAAAAACACACAAAGAACAGTGTATTTTGGCAAATTTTAGAGTTGGACAAGCTAAATTAGCCATTTGGAAGACATGTAGAATGGCAATTGAGGGGAAAAACGTAAATGCACTGCTGATTTTTACTGCTTTGGTTGAATCAAGGATCAGGGTGGAACATAAATATTATCAAAGTACAAAGAATTTACTTGCATTTGAGTTTAAATGGTGTGTAAATGGTGCTATATTGTCAATATGTGAAGATGAGACTATAATGTTTAACTGGTAATGTTTGTTTACTTATTTTTGTATGTATTTAATATTTATTTATCATATACATTTATATATTTTATATGGTTTTTGGTTTTGTCTCTGCATATATGCATGTTGTGTCAGTATGTCTGAATGAGTAGAACATATTTTATCATAGTAGTTTAGGAAATGTTTAAATAAAGAGTTGTAAAAGTCAAAGTCTCTCTCTCTCTCTATCTCTCTCTCTCTCTCTCTGTCACCTGGTGTAAGCGGGGCATGTCGTCCCACCCAGAGCTGCCGTTATGTAATGCAAAAACAAATGGATGAGTAAAAATTAAAGCAAGTGTGTGAAGTAATGCTACTTTGATAATTGAATTGATTAGTTAAGTTCTAAAGCAATGAAAAGAAATGTGAAGTTTAATTTTAATTACAATGTTGCTGAAGTTTGCATTTTGAAAAATAAAAGTAAAAATAAATTGATCAAATTAATAAATTACTAATGCATGCATACATACATACATACATAAGTACGTACGTATATGTGTGTGTGTGTGTGTGTGTATATCTCTTTATTTGTTTTCATGGCTCTTTTTTTTTTTTGCAATAAAATCTGTAATATTACAATAATAACCCAGCATGAACACTACAGTTTTCCCGTTTTTTTTTAATATAATAAACATAATTTATATACATTTGAATGTCATATTAAATCATTGTGCCTTAAAAAATCATTGTGGAAATCATCAAAATATATTATACAATTTCTATTCTCCATTTGTAAAGTCATTTCACATTACTAATGTCTTTCTTTGCCCCGCCCACAGCCCCCCCTCTCCCTCCCTCCCCCCACTGGGCTGTTGCCATGGAGAGCTCATCAGTAGCATCAGCGTCGTCAGAGGCGGGAAGCACGCGCTCGCAGGAGATCGAGGAGCTGGAGCGCTTCATCGACAGCTACGTGCTGGAGTACCAGGTGCAAGGACTCCTGAGCGACAAAAACGAAACAGACCAGGATGTGGACAAGACACCGTCCCACACCTCACAGGTAAAACACACCCCGTCCCACACTGCACAGAGATGCACTGATCGACCGGCCAGGGACCGGAATTAGCCGATTTTCCACATGATCAAGTGGTCATTCATTGATTTCGAGTCTGTTTTGACGTCATGTCACATGAGGCTCGCGGAGCCCGAGTGTGTGTGTGAGAGAGACTCCAAACAATCCAGCGCAACAGTACACCGAAAGATATAGATGCATACTGCTGTAGTAAAAAAATACATTTATTATATATGATTTATGTATGCGACATTACATGATTGCAATGTGGTTTTTACACAATAGTAGTACAATAAACAAAAAGTTACAAGCTTGTCAATATTGACTGTTTTTGCTCAGTTTCGCTGATGAATATAGTTCCAATCAAAGCCACAGCAGAACTATTTTGTGTCTCTGTGCAATACAGCTGTGTTTCGTTACTGAATGAATCCACGTCTTTGAACGAATCAAGTGAGTCAATGATTCAGTAACTCATTCGTAAAGACAGTAGACACTTGCTTCATCTCTGAATGAATCAGCCGTTTGAACGAATCTGTTTACTAAATGACTAAAAGTCATTTGCCGCCTACTGGTTTGATTTCATATTTAAAACTATCATGGTTTAGCCCAACATTTATTATTTGTACATTTAAAAAAATATGTTTAAAAACATTAACCTTATAAAAAAATGTATGCATTAAAAATGCAAAAAAAGTGTAAATGCATGCATAGCACCTCAGCTTCATCAAACAGTCTGTGTAAATACATCTAATGCTGCTTCAGATGCCGCTTCTGTGTTTGCTGCAGTGGAAAGATAGAGTTTTTTCAAACTGATTTCATTGGAATGTTAACAGCTCTGCAGTTTCTTATTATTCTAACTGAACTAATTTAAATAATGCAAAAATTACACATTTAATAAGGCTAGTGAAAAAATGACAATTTAAGAAACTGTGGGAAATGAAATATGTTTTGTTAAATAGTAAAGCAACTCCTTTTCAGTTAATCTTTATTTCTATCTCTTTTAGCACTTTATTTTGAAAGTTGTTTAAGTGAGAGAACATCTGTTCCTTTGTCCAGATTTTGGGAATTGTAATGTTTAATATTTTTTATTATGTAAATGATTTTTTTTTTTGCATTAAAATGTATAGATTTTACTTTGTATATGCTGTCAATTATAGTTTTCAATAGTTTTCAAATCATAATGGTGCACCTCAAAAGCTATGTTGAAAATGATGTACAGTAATTCTGTTTTTCGAAGTAATAATCAAAACATAAAAAAACTAATAAATCAAATGTGACAGTAATGGTGTGTCTCTGTCTCTCAGTGGACAGAAGACTGCAGTGATAAGATTGACGGGAGCTGGTCGTCCTCACGGGGCAGGGGCTCGTCCAAACCAGTGAGTTTTCATCTGTGTGTATGTGCGTCTGATCCATCTCTAGAAATGTTTGAAATTGACTCGAGGTGTTCAGGAACAGATGTGTTTGTCATCAGAAAACTTAACAGACAAGCGTATTAATGGATGGACACAGAAAACAACAGAAACGTCTAACTAGTGCTAGGTCCCAGTTCACATAATATCTGTCCTGGATAGTGCAATGTTAGGGTTAGAGCATCCCAAATCATAGCTGAAAGTATTACATCACAGGTTCTTAGATGGCATGATGTTTGTCAAACTAGATGCTAATGTTAATATGTGACCCTGGACCACAAAACCAGTCATAAGGGCACATTTTTTCCAAATGTAGATCTATACATCATCTGAGATTTGGTTTGTTAGGAGGACAATATTTGGCCGAGAGACAATTATTAGAAAATCTGGAATCTGAAAAAAATCGAAATATTGACAAAATGGCCTTTAAAGTTGTCCAAATGAAGTTCTTAGCAATGCATATTACTAATCAAAAATTAATTTTTGAAATATTTATGGTTGGAAATTTACAAAATCTCTTCATGGAACATGATCTATACATAATATCCTATTGATTTTTGGCATAAAAGAAAAATCAATCATTTTGACCCATACAATGTATTTTTGACTATTGCTACAAATATACCCCACAGACTTGTGCTCCAGGGTCACATTTGAAAACGCAAACCGTAAGTGCACTGTATGCAAGAATTTCTTGCGTGCTTCATCATTTAGAAATGTCAGTCGTACTCATAACAATGCAAGAGTGCACTGCATACTTGTTGTCATAAGGGGCACTATATAGTTAAAAATAAGAGATTTTTTATATCAAAAGTTAAGCATTTCCTGACAAACTTAGCATTTGCAACCAACTGAATGTCTTTGCATTCTTTGTGTTCAAGATTTTGTGAATGAATGCAAAAGCAAATATATTTTTATATTTCCCTTCCCATGTCAGTTTTTTCCTCCGTGGGGACTCTTGTCTTATAGTGTGTGTGAGTGGGTTTCAAGTACTGTGTGTATATGAAATATTAAAGATGGCACATGTGAGAAGGTTGGATGCACTGTTGTATTGTGTGTGTGTGTGTGTGTGTGTGTGTGTGTTTTTCTATTCTGGTGGGGACTTAAACCTGAATACACACAGACTCATGGGGACTTGTGTCACGGTGGGGACCTAAATTGAGGTCCCCACGGGTAAACAAGCTAATAAATTACACAGAATTAAGTTTCTTGAAAATCTAAAAATGCAGAAAGTTTCCTGTGAGGGTTAGGTTTAGGGGTAGGGTTGGTGTAGGGCGATAGAAAATAAGGTCTGTACAGTATAAAAACCATTACACCTATGGAGAGTCCCCACAAGGATAGCTGACCAGACATGTGTGTGTGTGTGTGTGTGTGTGTGTGTGTGTGTGAGTGTGAGAGAGCATTGTGAATGACACAGTGACAGTATTGTGTCTGAGGTCACGTGATGCGATGAGGTCACCGAACGTGTGTGTGGTCATCTCACTGCTTTGTGTTTGACTGAACTGAAAACTCATTTGACCTACTCCATGTTGCATACATTGTTTTATCATTACATTAACATGAAAATAATAATCTTGAAAGATTCCTGATCACTTTTTAAATGTATCCGTGTTAACCTCCAGCGTCTCTCTCAGGATGAGTGGGAGCACAGCAGTAATGGCAGCACCGGTTCTAGACCCAGTTCTGGTTCTAGATCGGGCAGCAGAGGACGAAACAACCAGTTCAGTGCCCCAGCGAAGGTGACATTATATGAATACATTAATATCATCAGGCTCCTTTTTTTCAATGTTTTTAAATGTTCACGATGTGTGTGTTGTAGAATGGAAACAGAGACTGTTCTTTCGATGTTCTGGGGACGGACATTTGGGCTGCAAACCTGGACAGTCATGGGTGAGATTCACACTCATACTTTTAATAAATCTAGCCATTAAATAAGGACATGTAATAGTAGGGCTGCATGATTCATTGAAATGAAACCAAACTCGTGATTTTCATTTACTTCTTTGTTCAGTGAATCAAGTAAAACAGTCTGTTGAGTGTCTGTGTGTCCATATTTTCATCTGCTCTGGTTCTGCTTGAGCTTTGCAGTGCTGCTGACTCACAGTCTAATTTAAACCTCATCACCGGCTAAATTTAATTAATGAGGCCGTCACCTTCAGTCCTCGGACACACACACACACACACACACACACACACACACACACACACACTAGAGGCTAGTTCTTCTTATATTAGATTTGAGCTGTGTGTAAACATCTGAGTTAACATCAAATCAAAACTGACCAAAAGTTTGAGATTTTGTTTTTGAAATAAGTCTCTTCTGCTCAACAAGGCTGCATTTGATTTAAAAAAAAAAAAATACAGGAAAAGCAGTAATATTGTGAAATGTTACTGTATTTAAAAATAATCGTTTCATTTATTGCTGTGATCAAAGCTGAAGTGTCACATGTTCCTTTAGAAATCATCCTAATATGATGATTTGCTGCTTGAGAAACATTATGATTATCAACAATACTTCATATATTTGTGGAAACTGTTACACCTTTTAGGCTACTTTGATGAATAGAAAGTTCAAAAAAACAGCATCGACTCGAAATAGAAATCTTTTGCAATATTATAAATGTCTTCAACGCCACTTTTCAGCAATTGAATGCATCCTTGATAAATAAAAGTATTAATATCTTTAGCAAAAATACATACCGAGTGCAAACTTTTGAACATCAGTGTACATTATAGATTTCATAAGCTGTGGTTTAGTATATTTTTCTCTAGTTTGCAGGTTGCAAACGCTTTCATTTAGAGTTACACCACTATCATATTACCTTTCAAAACAAGCTCTGAGGTTGTCTTGACCTATTCAGCGTATTTTAAGAAGAAAAAGAAAAGGTGCCTGAGCTAATTAGCATCTTTATAGCGTTTCAGCTGATAAGCAGAGTTTTACAGCCCGGATCAGGGAGAAATGGAGGCTTACAATGAGCTTGATGCATGTGTATAAATATACAAATATGTGTAATACTTGAGGACCTTATAAATATACAGCAGTTAAGGATTTCCGTTGACTGTGTTCTGTGCTCACAGAGGTGCTACGTGGGACATGCAGCCGGAGAAACTGGATTTGTCACAGTTTCACAGGAGGCCATACAGAGGGACACCGAAACACCTGCCGCACATCGACCGAGAGGGGTGAGACAGACGATACCGTCAATAACACTGACCTCAGATCATCGGTCTGAATCACTTCACTCGAATGCACTCGAAAGTGGATTTATTTGCATGTAAATCTGCAGTGCAGGGAGTTTTGAGAGTTCAGGATGGGTGTGGCTGTGTGTTTATGTGGCCCTCGGCTCATTACTGCCCTCTACTGGATGAATGAGAGCTGCACGACTGGATCAAATTTGCTAAATATTTCTAAGGCATCTAATTAAATGATCAAACTTTTGCTGAAAAACCTGTTGCACTCAATCTACTCCATGCCTTCTGTCAACTGATTGATAGTTTAGACCTTTAGCAAGTAAAAGGCCTTTTAATATAATTGTACAATTGTTTACAACTGGTTTTTCCTCCACGTTCACACTATATCATACTTTATGAGACATAAAAGCCTAATGGATCCAATAAGACACCAAAAAAAAAAAAAAAAACACATGCACAAAATATAAAATGTATATTTTTGTCTGAAAAAAAAGAAAGAAAATATTTTATAACTATTATTTCATATGTCAGGCTTTACAGAGTTACATTTTACAGCCTGGTTTATTTAGTTAGTCAGTATGGAAACTCAAAAGCCCATCATTATACATAATTTGTTGTCGCTTATACGAGCCTGCAGACTCTTTGTCTGGCTGAACATTGTCAGTCATGTATTGTCTGTCTGTTCACAGGATGATAAAGGGCAAATTTGACGACGATGATGGTATTGACCTGGACAACATGGAGAAATTCCTGCCCAGCCTTCCGGTAAGAAACTATCTCAAGGTTTTATTCATCCTTCAGCCTTCTGGAGTCTGTCTGCGATCAGGAGAATAAAGATTTGAAGCAGAGATGTGTTCTGCTGTGTACCATCGGAGTGTTTAGAAGTGCGCCCTCTGCTGGAGAGATGCTGAAACATGTTTGAACTGATCCAACACTGACATCTAGTGGTGAAGTCATGATACGACAGTGTGTGGGATTTTACTGGATTGGCTCAGGCTCAGGAATGTGCTGTTAATACCGAGAATGGTATGAATTACGCCAGCCTTCTGAGTTAGTGTTAGTTTATCTGTCTATTGAGTTTGTCTACAGTCCTCTTGTTCTGAGATGCATAATTAAGTGTTTGAATGCAGCTGTTCACAAACAGTATGTGAGATTATGAAGTTGCTACAGCAGTTTATTAATGTGCATTGATTACTAATTTTAAGGTGAATTTTGCTAATGAGTTTAGCTAGATACTACCATGCAAAGTAGTCATTACATTAGTCTGGAATTTAACGCTCATGTATTTATGAACTGCTGTAGCAACTTTAGCTTCAGATTAATTTCCATTTACCTACAGAAGGAGTCTAGAGAGAATGATGAAAAAAAGGATATTTCAAAACAAATAAATTATGATGTGCTGGCACTGTTGACCAGAGCTACTAAACCAAAAACTGGTGTTATCCAACAACTAAACTGCATCCAAAATAAAAATTTTGTTAACATAATAATAATATATGCATAATTACTGTGTATATTTTTAATGTCTATATAAATACACACAAACATGTATATATTTAAGAAAAGCATGCTGTTTAAATATTAAATATATTTATCTGTACTATGAACATATACATGCCAAAATTTTCAATATATACTGTACACTGTATGTGTGTGTATTTATATATACAAAAATAAATAAAAACAGTGCACACAATTATGTAAACTAAAACTTTTCTTTTGGATGTTATTAATCGTGATTAATTGTTTGATAGCACTACTAAAACCATTAAATATTAAACAAGAACTTATTTGCCCTTGTTGGCAAGACAATATATATATATATTTAATTTTAGTTACTAACTTGATGTACCAAACTAAAATGAAAAGAAAATGAAAAACTCTGTGGACATATATTTATAGAAAGAAAAAAATAATATATATATATATATATATATATATATATATATATATATATATAAGAAAAAAGTGACAAAAACAAACAACAAAATTCAAAAACGTAAAATTAAATGAAGAAGACAATAGAATAAAAAATAAATAATAAAAGCTACAAAGATGGTAAAATAGCAGCGCTGTTAGCGCCATCTACTGGTTTCATAATGCCATCACCAATCCACTGTAATGTAGCATAGGTTTCTTTTTTTGTTCTTTCTGCTGTGTCTGGCCACCGGTGAGTTCTTGGCTCCACCCAGCAGGATGTTGTTAGCGTGGCAGTGGCGGGTCAGAAGGTCATCTGTGGGCAGTGTCTGGACGCGGTGATGGCAGACAGGGTGGACTGTGTGTGATGCCAGCCATTGTTCTTACTCAAGTGATCTGTTGTCTTTCCCCTTGTTCTCTGTCATTTTAAGTGCGTCTGTTTATTTAAACACTTTAAAGGTGAACGTGCAGATTGTTGGATGTTAAAATGAACACTTTTTCTTTTTTTTTGGGTTCAGAACATTGAAAAAAATGATAGCTGAGTAAAAATCTATAGAGGTACATGGAGAACCATAGCATATATAATTTGTGTTTCTATTCTCTCCAAAAGCAAAAGAAAAAAATTCACAATGCAAAAAAAAGAGGAAAAATTACATAAGGTGTTGGGAGAGACAATGATTCGAAAGTTCTCTTTTGCTCACCAAGGCAGCATTTATTTGATCACAAATACAGTAAATATAGTATTAACATATTTTGAAAAGTAATTTCTTCTTTGCAAAGATGCACAGCTGTATTTTGAGCATCATTCCTCCAGTCTTCAGTGTCACATGATCTTCAGAAATCATTCTAATATGATGATTTGCTGCTCGAGAAACATTTCTGATTTTGTGGAATCTGTGATGCATTTCATTTTTTAGGATTCCTTGGTGAATCATAAGTTCAAAAGAACAGTTTTTCTTTTAAATAGAATTATTTTGCATCAAATTCTTTTGATAAATTTAATGCAATAAAAATATTAATTTATTTTAAAATATAATGCATGTAAATTACATGTAAAAAAACAACAACAAAAAAAACTAGATTTATGATGATATTAATTGTGGTGAATTATACTCACATTGGAAAGTTTCCCGACAACACTGTGAGGTCAGCCAATCACAGTAGAGCTCATTTGCATACTAGACTGACAGGTGTTTATAATGAGCTTGAGCTGAAGAATCTCCAGTCAGAGTTGTGTGAAATAATTGTTGGCATGAAGAATTTATTTTAGTTGCACACACACATACACACACACACACAGTCTACATCTCTAATCCAAGACCTCATTGAGCACTAAAGTGTGTGTGTGTGTGTGTGTGTGTGTGTCAGGTTAGAGATTTTTGTAGCTGTTTTGTTTGTCACCTGATACACAATATCCTGCCTGATTCACATGCCCTATGGCACACACACACACACAATCTGAGTGTTTGGCTGGTGTGTTTATATTGTGTGCTGTTGTTCTGTGTGTGTGTGTGTGTGTGTTGTCTGATTCAGTGTAAGCGGATGTTTCTGTGCACTGTAAACTTTTATTGTCTTTAATACAGAGCAGAAGGAAGTGATACAACGTGTGTGTGTGTGTGTGTGTGTTTCATCACGTTCACTCTTCCCATTATTCCCACAAAATAGGTTTCGTTTCCAATAAGGTCAGAGTCAGTCTGTCTGTTTCCGTCTTGGAGGTGTGTGTGTGTGTGTGTGTTTGTGTGTTTTACTTAACTGTACTTTGACCCTGAAGTTAAATTGGTAACACTTTACAGTAAAATTAGCATTAGTTAATGCATTAATTAATATATATATATATATATATATATATATATATATATATATATATATATATATATATATATATATATATATATATATATAATCAGCATTTACTTATCTTCATTAATGTTATCTTTATAATCTTTGTCAACATATTAACTGATAATGATGTACTTTTTTTCATTAACATATTGAAATTAACAAACTAATTCATTTTTTTTTGTATTTGTGATAGTCTTTAATGTCTATAATTGATGTAATCATTCTGGAGATCAATAGCTGTAACTCACCTAAATAGATTAAATGTATGTGTTTGTATGCAAGTATGTATTTGTACTTTTTGATTTTAAAAAGTCGTTAGTTAATGCTGAGATTAACATTACGATTAATAAATGCTGTAGACGTTTGTTCATGTTTTTTTTTTTTACCCTGTTAACTAAACTTACTAAACTTAGTGATAACGCTTTACTTAAAGCCTTTATATATAATGCATTATGAAAGTAATTGTAAAGCATTAATTGTGCCTTGTAATGCACATTTTAATGCATTGTATGATGAAGTATAATGCATTAAAACACATGAAAACAAACCTTTATATGTAATGCATGTTAACTAACAATTATTTATGAAAATATATCATGCTTCACAACTTTCTTTACTAATTATTTTATAATGCATTATACATTAAGCCTTTCAGTAGAGTGTCGTTTTGATAATGGTCTAAAATTATTCATAAAGCAGTAAATCTTATTCTTTTTTAGAAGTTGTGTAATAGTCATTATATTTTTATCTAAAAATAACAAAAAATCAATAGCATGACATCATTTAAATAGATCAAAAGTGTGTGTGTGTGTGTATTTTGGGTGAAAACACTGATTTCATATTTTTTGCATCATGTTTTGACTCATTCATATGCATCTCTATAGTGTGTGTGTGTGTGTGTGTGTGTGTGTGTGCATCTGCGATGGCTCAGATATTGTAGACGTGTCTAGTTACTGCAGAACAAAAGGCCTCCAGCGGGCCAGACACTGAGCGCTCGCTCCCCTGAGCTACGTGCGGCCCGACAGGAGCGGAGAGACCCCGGCAGATCTGACACACAACAATGAGGAGGTCAGACACCCCTCCCTTTCCTGTGATTGTCAGTCACACACAGCTCCTACCTGCTCGCTCTGTCGTAACGCGGGAATGAAGAGGTCAGTGAGGGAATCTTGGATGCGGATTCATCTGTTGGGAGTTGAGGAATTTGTGGGCGGATGCTTGTTGGCCGATTCAAGTGACTGTATGACGTGTCTTGTTACGAAACCCCACCGCTTTAGAGATAAAATACATCTATTTTAAAGTGCATGTGAGAGAGATATATAGTGTCTTATTAGGGCATCACTAGCACTGCTACTCATAGTGAGAGGTTGTGCTTCAGTCATGTGTCTTGTTGTTTATTTACTGAGCATAGCAACTCCCAAAATAATAGAAGTGTTTTAGAAATCTGGGTAACACTTTATAATAACTGCACACTATTAATCATTAATTAAGCATTAGTAAACAGGTAATTCATAATTTATAAAGCATTAATAGACAGTAATAATCAGTTTATAAATACAGATATAAATGCTTTATTCTTGATTTAAAAGCATATCTATAATGTGTAATTTCATACTTTATTCATGATCAATTTATCATTTCTCAATGAAGTACAGCATTATTTACAAACCAGTTATTTAGGAGTTGCCAGTGATTCATAAGATCACAAGAAATGTAGTAAATTCAGGTAGTTATAAAGCATTTAGTAGTGTTCAGTTAACTATTTATGTGAGCTCATCTAAAGTGAGGACTAGTTATGCCTTGTAAAGCATTTATAAAGGATATTTAAAGGCTCAGTTATCTTCTAAACAAAAAACGGAAACAAACACCACACAGTGACACAGAACATAGAAATATTAACAGCTTTTAAATTTCTTTGTAAAAGCTTTACAAGGCATAAATAGTCCTCACTTTAGATGAGCTCACAAAAATAGTTAACTAACAACTACATGAATTAACCCTGAATTACAGTAGAAATACATGTTAATAAACCATTTATTAACACTATAAGTAACTATTACTATATTTCTGAATAAAAGATGTATGAATGCACATTTAAATAGTTTATTAATCATTTACTTACAATTTCTAAGTGATCTTATGAACCACTGACAACTCCTTAATAACTGGTGTCTAAATAATGCTATACTTAATTTAGAAATGATAAATTGATCAAAAATTAAAACAATTAATAAATACATTATAGATATACCTTTGAATCAGGTATAAATCATTTATATCTGTATTTATAAACTGCTTATAAATGTCTATTAATGATTTATAAATGATGAATTAACTGTTTCCTAATGCTTAACTAATGATTAATAGCATGCAGTTATTATAAAGTGTTACCGAAATCTGTGTAGAATTGCTATGATCCGGGAATCTGAAAATGCAGTGATGTAGTTTTGTTTGCTAGTTGAGGAGTGTGTTTGAGTGTGAGATCATGCGCTGACTCTTTACCTAATTGGGCCTGAGAGAGCCATGATGTCTATCCCATCATAAACGCTCAGACTCGATCCCGCGTCACCCGGCAACCAGACCAACACACTCTCTGCATACGTGTCCAAAGGAACGTAAAGCTCAGGCTGCTGTAAACAACACACGGGTCACTGCTGAACACACTTCATACACCGAGAGACAGTCTTCATCTCAGGAGCTAAAGAATCCACACTGAAATTACACAAGAATAGCCTTGGATTCTGCAGCAGCCTTTGTTTCAGTGGTCAGTCATTTTTCTCCAGGTGTCCAGAACCTGGAAACATAAGGGAATGTTAAAACTCTGTTTCCCAGACCTGTGATAGTCATGGGAATTGAAGGGGTCATATGATGCGATTTCAAGTTTTTATTTTTCTTTGGAGTGTTACAAGCTGTTCATGCATTTATAAGATCCGTGACGTTGAAAAGACGAAGTCTCAAACCCAAAAATATTTTTTTTTAAAGTTAAGACTCGTCCACGGCATCTTATAACATTTAATTTAAACACGCCCCCACATGTCTACATCACTGTGTTGGAAGATTTGCATAACACCGCCCAAATATTTACGCAAATAAAGAAGGGGTATCATTTATTCTCGCTGTAGAATTGTTGACAACACCGCAATGTTGTGGAGATGCTGTGTGTTTCCAAATATTGTAACATTTCTGTTACACGCTTGAGGTATTCGGCCAATCAAAACCACTGGATAGCTGACCAATCAGACCACACCTTTTTTTTTAGCTTTGTAAACTTCGATGTGTTTCAGAAAAGCGGGGCACAGAGGAACAACAATAATGTACGGGATGCGGAAATAATGTAGAGTATGTTTTTGAACCCCTTAAACACACAAACTACGCAAAATAATGTTATTTTTTGCATTGTCATATGACCCCTTTAATCATTTTCCTAGTCATGCTCATCGCAAAACTAGAAATTGCAGTTTGTGAGTGTAACAACTATAAAATGATTCTTCCCGATGCTTATCCAGTAACTGTGTTAGTATTTATATAACTGTACTATTATAGTATTTATTATTAATTGTCTTTGCTACTAACGGAAATATACTAAGTTTAGGGTTTTTATCTGATACTTATATGTTATGTGAATTCATCTGTATTTCAATTAACAAAAACTATATCTTATTATATCTTATTAGTTTAAGTTAACCAGTTATCGTGAACGGCTGAAAAAAAGTCATGGAAATTCATTGGTCTAAAGGTGTGGGAACCCTGATTCTCAGTCCCTCTTTCTCTTTGGAAATCTTTAGTGTGTGTGTGTGTGTGTGTGTGTGTGTGTGTGTGTGTGTGTGTGTGCAGTTGCTTCGATTGGAAGGCGTCCAGTCTCATGGTCGCATGCCAAGTGTTGGCTCTTTGACTGATGGTTCATTGTCTTCCTCATTCCACCCGCTAGCAGCGCAGGAATTCCTGTGTCACTTTCCCTCTTGGAATTCCGCCTCATCATCCGGAATGTCGTGACACAGACTCATGAACAGGAAAAGGGTCACGTTAATACCAGAGGTGATGGCTTCAGTCATCCTGCAATAGTCAGGCTAACAAAGAGCTTTCTCTGTCCGGTGGACGCTAAGTTTAGAAGCACAGATCTCACACGGGACGCTCTGGCTTTGTTCAAACAGCCTGAAAATATCTGATTTTTTTTCTTTGTTGTTTTTTTTTTTTTTGGTGTATCCGCATTGCATGTTGTCTGAAAAGCAAAATAAAAGCATGAAATTTGTTTCTGTTTTACCAAATCACAGTTGTTCATCCAACCTTCAGAAATCATCTGGATATTTCAGCTAAACACAGAAACATGATTAAATATGTAAAACACTTTTTTCAAGGAATTATTGGGAAGCAGCCTTTTGAATTATTTATAGATGTTTCCAGCTTATTTCCATGATAAATATAATTTATATATAAACAGACATACACAAACAATTATGTTGAGAAAAAAAAGACATTTATATATTATACGTTTTTATCTTATTTTTAAATGATTACATTAAACCTTAATATAAAGTTAAACCTTAATTTAAATTCTTTAATCATTTATACATATATATATATATATATATATATATATATATATATGTATAGAGAGAGAGAGAGAGAAATTATTGCTATATATTAATTATATAATATAATTAAATACTAAGTGGGCTTAAGAAACCCACTTTTCTAGAAATGATCTGAAATCAGCGGTTTGAATTCTTTCCAGATGTCTGGGTTTTAAAGCCGATGGAGTGTCTTACTGAAGACCTGTAGTCTCTCTGGCTAACCTTTCTGAAATGAGTTCTGCTCGTACTGTTTAAATCAGTCTCTCTGTCACGGTTCGTCAGTGTCCTGTGACGGGAGACGTCCTCGCTCACTTCAGGTTAATGCCCGCTTTCATGATCCACGGCGTCTGAATCCCATAACTCTCTAATATCATCTAGTGCAGGGAAAGTTGATGTTGTTTCGGGTGGTTTTATTGGCCCGAGTGAATGTTGAGCTCAGATTCTGTGGGTAGATCTTGTTAGCGGTGATGGTTGTGATGATTTCAGGACTGATGTCAAGTGTAATCCTACCTCCTTGACAAATCTAAACTCTCTTGCACCCTTAAACAACTTCCCCTGGATAGAAGATAGAGGGCCCTATTTTAACGATCTAAACGCAAAGTGTAAAGGGCACGGCACAGGTGCACTCAGGGCATGTCCAAATCCACTTTTTGCCCGGGTGCATGGTCTAAACAGGTTGTCTCTTAATGAGTAATGGGTGTTTTTTGGGCGTAACGTGCAATAAACCAATCAGAGACTCATCTTCCTTTCCCTTTAAGAGCCAGTTGCACTCGTGCCATGACGGATTTGCTATTACGCAGATACGCACGGCACGAATTTGGCAAGTGCTAGAACAGAACGTGTCTCAGAGATGAAATGGAGCTGCTCGTGTGCAAGCAAATATATTATGATACATGTGATGACTATCCATTATGACATGCAGGCATATATATATATATATATATATATATATATATATATATATATATATATCCTTTAAGTGTTTTTTATTTGACATGTTTGTGTGCTGCTGTGCGTCCCTATGTTTAATAAGCAGAATGTACGCTCTTGAATGTACAAAGAAAAAACATTGCGCCATAGACCATTTGTTAATTAAACGACGTGGCGTTGGATGGGAAAATGCAGAAAGTCAAGTAAAACACACCTTTTACGTGTCTTTTTTCTCACATCACATTTAAAAACAGTACCCCTGGGCAAAATAAACATGTCTTTATTTTTTGTCTTTTTAAAACCCTTTTTAGCAATCGAACAAATTTGGCTATAAATATATAATTACTTTGTATCAAAATACACATTTATAATATAAATTATGTGAATAAAAACTATGGACATATAAATAAATATATAGATAATACATATACAAAGGACACACACATATTATGCAAAAAAACTTTGATTTTCGATATGATATATATATATATATATAGAGAGAGAGAGAGAGAGAGAGAGAGAGAGAGAGAGAGAGAGAGAGAGAGGAAAATGTTAAATTATTTCAATATTTATAAAAAAAAAATTATTCTCAATTTATTGTTTAAATACAAATGTTCTTAATGTTGTTATTAATGTTATTTCTTTATTAAAGTTTTTATTAGATGTTATATTTTTGAGTATTTTTATATGATTTTAGTAAGTATGATTTATCATTACATCATAAATCATATTATACATTATACACCTTGTCTAACTATAGTTACAAAATGCAATTAAATTGTGTTATGATGTGCATTATTGTAGCTTGTCTGTCATGTTTGCTTTACATAATCATACTCAATCTTTGTACAATTTCTACAAATGCTCTCTGTTATACCTGTAATTCCCCATTTAAAATATTAAATGTTTTTTTATTTTATTTTATATCACACACCATAGAAAGATGTTGTTATATAGTCGATGTGAAATCCTGGATGCGGGTTTTTATCTGATATGTGGAGAGACATTTGCTTGACCCCGTTCTCACCGTTACTTCATCATTACCTCACCCCTGTATCTCTGTGCAGACCAATCAGGTCTGAGTGGGAGGAGTCATCATTCCCTACTCTGTGAACATGGATTCTGTTATGACCTTTGACCTCTGGAATGTGGCGGTATGCATAAGTTTCCTGCCGCGGGCGACTCCCCCGCCTTCCGGCCCTCCGCAGTCACGCATGCAATAGTCCTACAGCCCGGGGTCAAAGGTCATGCTCAGCGGGGACGAGCCGAGTGCAGATGTGTATCTATGTGTCACTGACTTTGATCCGCACAGGACATACACGCTTACTCGCATTGTTTCACTTTTAATAAAAACAATCAGCCCTTATTTCAAATAAACCGTGGGTCTCCTCCCTGCAGATTATTCATCACATTCCTTACGTCTCCAAAAAAAAAACCTGATTTCCTTGTAATAGTTTACTTTTTTTGCACAGCAATCAGAATTGAGGACTTTAATCATGGCAAACGAAAACTGGTGCCTCGCTTTCCTCGGTTTCACGCTTGTGCAAATATTGACATATTTAGGCGCTTTGAAGTCTGAATGTGTTTGGTGTGGTTGCGATTATCATCTGGAGAACATTAAAGCAGAGACGTCCAACTTGTGACATCCTGCAGGATTGCAACAGTAGCTCCACACACACACACACACACAGAAGATGAATGGACACTTGAGGCCTCGCCTCTCTCACAAGGAAGTTCCTCATGAAGTTTAGAAACTCGTAGACTTGATGGATTCTGATGGGACCAAACCCAAAATTACAGTTTTATCCTCGCAAGTCTTTCCGTTGTCTTTATGGCTGCTTTCACACCATCAGATGGATGCATTTTAGTTTTCCACAGACATCTGGCACACATCAGATCCTTTTCTTGCATGTAAACAGCAAATTGCTTATAAGATGAGACTTTTTGGCATCTGTGTATGCATACGGACATGTGACCCTTATCTAGTTGTCCTCTGAAAGCAGGGGTTTTGGCACGAGAAACGATTGCAGGAATAATGTAAGGACTTAATTTTGGCCATCTGTATTTGATTGGATTGTAATCATCACAATACTGTATTGCAAATATATATTAATGCATTTGAATGAGTAAATTATTAAAATATCACTTAATATGAATGAGTATATTATAATATATATTAATAATAATATTTTGTGCAAAGTTTCCAAAGTGTTTTTCTATCTGTTGTCTGTAATTTTGTCAGTTTGAAAGTTTTAAAGAGAGTTTCTGGAAAAATGTGCATTATTTCTGGCTATTGTGACGTTTTTCGAATGCAGGAGAATTTAGAAATGTCAAGTTGTTTTTATGCAATGTCCTTTTCCCCTAATAATTTATTCTAGGTAAAAGAGAAAAACAGAGAGCAGAACATTCTTCAGACATTCACTGCTTGTTTCTGCAGAAGACACGGAGTCTCATACAGTTTTCTAACATCTCCGTTTTCTTTTTTATTTCTCACTTTAGTCTGAGCCAGTCGAGTGTGTGTATCCCTGCCAGATGTTTGACGTGGTGTTTTATCATCATGAATACATCCTGCGGTTGTGTTTTCTTAAGTTTCGGTTGTTTTTGTCATTTCTTGTAATAAATGTGATGGCTGGCGACTCTCAGTGTCCGGCTCTGGCAGGCTGTCTGTGTGGGGGGCGGGGTTAAGCTTTAGAAGCCCTCATTACCACGCCGGCGAGGAAAAGCAGCCAATTACACTAATCTCCCGCCACATCTGTGTCCAATCAGAGACAGCCAATCAGCATACAGTGGTTTTGGCTTCAGAGCCTCAGTAGGGTTAGAAAGAGAAACCCTGAGGACCGTGTGTGTGTGTGTCTGTGTGTGTGTGTGTGTGTGTGTGTGTAGATGCTGCCACCGCAGCTCAGAGCTCAAGAATGTTCCATTATGCTGTGAAATGGAAGGGTGTCAGAGTTTAGGGTTTTATTACCCATCATGCACCAGTACTTGTTTCCCAGATCCTGTCGATAAACCTTGGCGTTTTAACCTCCTGTAGTATCCAAGAGAGACTGAAAAGTTTTATCTGTAGTTTGTGGCGTGTTTGAAACACATGCACAAAAACACACAGATACATTCACATCTTCATGATTTACTTTCACGTGAAACAGTATAATGAATGATGAAAGTTGGGATTTGATTTGAACCATCTGCATTTGATTGAATTTGTAATCATTGCTTAATTGTTAAGTAAGTTTGACAATATTATCAAAAATGTCCAGTGATCAAATTTCTGTAATGCAAAATATTGATACAACGCTACAAATACAACAAAAATGCATGCATAATGAAAACTAACTCAAAGATCTAAGACTTTTTCTCTCAGTTATTGTTGACAAATCTGTCTAAATAATCATGCTGTCTAATCAGATCTTGATATGTCACACCTGTGAGGTGAATGATTATCTCTACAAAAGGAGAAGTGCTCACTAACATGGATTTAGACAGATTTGTGAACAATATTTGAGAATAATAAACCTTTTGTGTACAGTGAAAAAGTCTTAGATCTTTTTCAGCTCTTGAAAAATGGGGGCAAAAACAAAAGTGTTGTGTTTATCATTTTCTTCAGTGTATATACATTTTTATATATATTAATATATACTTTCTGTAAATTATATTAACATTTGTATAATAGCTAACATTAAAATGTAATTATATTAATATAATAATTGATACAAAAAGATATGAAGAATATTATTAATTAATATTAAAATCATACAGACACATTTTTTTAAGCATGTGTGTGTATACTGTATATTTTTTAAATATTACATCCTGGTTGTATTTGTTTTCCAAAATAAAAAATTTTTTTGTAGAAGTTTTTTTTGCATTTTTTTTTATTGAATTATATACTGTTATGCAAATCACCATTGAAAATAATGAGAATTAAAACAAAACATTACAGTAATGAGAGTATCTGAGGAAGTGCGCGATCATTATCATGAAAAAAAGTTTGAAAAATATTCTGTAATGAAAAATATTAATACAAAACAGTTACTTTTTTACAAATACAAAAAAGATGCATGCATACTTTCAGAAACAAAATCTAGTTTTATAAAATACATTTTTTGTTGTTGCTGCACAACATTTGTATACATTTTTTTTATTTATTTATTTATATAAAACATTTATGGAAATCACCATTGAAAAAATCCATCTGCATAATTATCATGAAAATAAAATAATAAACATCTTGAAATAATACACTAACAAATGTTTTAAACATTGCATAATTTCTGCAAAATGTAATATTTATGTTCTGGTACTTTTATGAGGTTCACGCTTGTATACAAACTGTCCAGACTTTTTGTTTTGGCGTTTCTCGTGATATTTTCTCTTTCTTTCTGCAGGTTTTTCCTCCTCTGCCTAATGAAGCTGAGATCGCACACACGAAAAAACTGTTTCGTCGCCGCAGGAATGACCGCCGGTGAGTCTGTGTTACTGTTACTCTCCTCTAGTTGTTTAGCGCAAACATTGCACACAGAACGCTGACGTTAGACTCGTAAAGCAGAGAAAACAGCAGCTCACACTTTCCACACGTGTCAGACGGTTAATGCGATGTGTAAAACGTAATACTCTGTCTCTGCAAGTTCTTTACTCAGGATCTTCTCTTTTAATCCATTAAAGCACTTCCACTCTTTTTCTTTTACGTTTTGACTTCGACCTCATCGGAGAAGTTGTTGTAATTTGCAGTTGCTAAGAAACAGCAAAAAATCTAATATTTTGGTCTAAACTTGTGCGAAAGAAAAGGATTGAGAAAGAAAGCAACAGCTTTGTGTTATTCATGGTTTTGTTGATGTGAAGAAAGGCTCTGATGTCCTTGTGTGTGACTTCACTGGACGCTTCTCATGAGTGTTTTGTGATGCCGCCGGATTCGAGGATGTCTCGATTTCTGTAGAATTAAGGCAGTTCTGAATGCGAAAGATGGTCAAACACAGTATTAGGATGCTGTTCCCAATAGTGTGTATAAATATTAAAATGAATAAATATTAATATACAAATCTGGTGAAAGTAATGTAAATATAGTAGCATATCAATTATTGTTTTTCAAAAAAAGTGAGTTATTTACTGTAAGATAAGGTTAAAAAGTACATTTTATGATGATTATTGATCTTAAATTTGAATATATTTGTTGTACCCCATTGATAAGTAGCTTAGAAACCACTCTAAACACCCTAGCATAGCAACCATATAGCAATGCAATAATACCTCTCAGAATGCCTTAGCAATTGCATAACAACACCCACAGCATCCCAGCATTGTGTTTGTGAGTTTTGCACTAGCAAACAGCACAAATAGCATACTGTGTCATTTTTAACATCTTACTTGGCTTTCAGACCACAGAATATGAGAATATGTCTGCTTTGACTGCAAAAGTTGGATGTAAGAGAAAAAAACAATCTAGGGAATCATTTCTCTCTGTCTGTGTGTGTGTGTGTGTGTGTGTGTGTGTGTGCATCACTACATACTATTCTCTTCCCACATCTCTCTCTCTCTCCCACTCCTCCAACAGAAGGCTTCTCAGCCTGTTATTGCTGCTGTTGGCCACCCACAATGCTTTGCTCCTGCCAGAGAGGACTCTGCGGTCGTGTTGTTTGTTGGCATCGCTTCTCTCAGTCTCTCTCTGTAGATTAGTTTGCACAATCTAAATCGAAACATCTTGGCAGTCACTTATGAACTGCTCGCTGACAGGAAAGCCTTCACTGATCAGATTCTGAAGATCACGTGACACTGAAGTCTGGAGTAATATGTTTACATAGGAAACAGTTATTTTATATTGTAATAATAATTCACATTTTGACTGTTTTCACAGTAATTTTGATTTAAATAAATGCAGCCTTTGTGAACAGAAGACACTTCTTTCAAAACCGTTATATATTATAAATCAAACTAACCACAAACTTTTTGCTTCTCGGGTCTGTGTAGGCTTTTTTGGCATGCTTCAGTAGTTCAGAGCCTTTAAAGAAGCTCAATATCAGGTGAATTCACAGCTGATGACTCAAATCTACGTTCTGATGGACTGAAATAAACCCACAGCGTTCATCCTTTGGATGAGGAGAGATGAGGACCTTCACAGTTGAAGAGAGAGGGACGATATGGGCACGAAAAGCATCAAGAGTTTTTCTTTGAGGATCCTTGGCATAGCACATGCTGCTCACAGAAAGTGTTTCATTATTGTTTCATATTTTGAAGAAACTTTCATCACCGAAACCATCATGTCTTTTCGTATTTTTTGCAACATATCTTTGGTTTTCACAGCTTTACGTAGATGCCCTTAAACTCTGTTGCTTCATTTAAAAAAAAAAAAAATTTTTTTTTATTTTATTTTGTCCCTAGTAGGTTTCATAATAGTCCTAATCATATATTCCTGCATTTTCCCACCTTTCCTCTCCACAACCATCCTATCGTTTCTTATTTACTGCGATGTTTCATTGGTTTTTGCAGCGTAATGTATTTTGTAGTCACCCTTAAATCCTGTAGCTCCTGTAAACTTTTTAAACTTTTTTTGTATTATTTTTTGTATTATTTATTAGCATTTTTGTTTTGTTTTTATTTTGCAGCATTTATTTTGTTTTGTAGCATTATGTAGATACCCTTAACTATGTATTATTATTAATTTATTTTGTTTTAGCTCCAATAGATTTCAGTAGATCTTTTTTAATAAATTAGCTCTCAGTAGATTTTTTTTAATAATTGTCCCAATCATTCACTCCTGCATTTTTGTGTTAGTTGAATCCGTTCCATCTCCTCCTTTTTTATCTTGTTCTTCCTGCTTTATTTAGTTCTCTCGTATCTTCTTGTTTTCCATCCCTGCTTGTTTCCACCCTCGCATCCACATTGTTCACGTGTCGTCTCCCTGTGGTACCCGTAGTCGATTCGATCCGCCCCAGGACCAGCTGACGGTGCTGCTTTCAGCCGAGGGGAAGAGGCAAGTGTCCAGGTCAGTGTCTCAAAACGGGTCCAGTTCCTGAATCCTGTCCGCTTACTCTTGTTCTTCCACTTACAAGCTTTGCTCAGGAAAACTGGACTTCTGAACTACTTATGGGATCCGAACCGTTCTTGGGATTCAAACTAACCACCTTCTGACTGGATCTGTGACCTTGAGGTCCTGTTTGCTTTATTCTACTTGCACAACATAAATCCTCTGTACAGTACTTTCTCATCCTCTTCTGCCTCTTGTCAGTTGAGTCATCATTAATCTGCAAACTATCTCCGTACAGTAAGTCCAGTACGGAAATCTAAATCCAAAGGCATTAAGGTGACGGGTCTGAGGGATATTAATGAAGGTCATTAACCGCGTTCAGCTGCAGTGGTTGGAGAAGTTCTGGTGGAGTAAAAGGTGTGCTAAACATTTTGTGTAAAAAATTATGGATATTTTGATGGCCAAGGTGATATATATATTAAACTTGTCGTACAAAACTGATTATTAAAAAGGCCAAATATTGTCCGATTTATCGGTTTTGGCAATATATCGGTTCACCACTATTAGACAATTATGTATAAAATCTAACACTTAATTTAATGAATTCAAAGAAAAATTTATAGTCCATTACTGATTAAAAAAAAAATTGCCAAATATCGGTCCATTTATAAGGTCTTGGTGATATATCGGTTTACCACTACTACATATTACCAAAAAAATACAGAAATGGAGGTTGATGTTACTTCAATCTTAAATGTTAGATATTTATCAGGGAAATGGAACGTATCATTCAATGCCAATATTTTAAAACATGGCAAATATCGGGTGATTTATCGGTGTTTATGATATATATGTCAGCAACTACTGGATATTACCAATAGATGTTGATGCTTCTAGAATATTCTGTAGATGAACATGCAGGAGAACTAGTGTGCTGTATGATTGAGAATTTGAGGTACTATGGACTTTAATCAGTGTACTGTAAATGCCTTATTTAATTTGACAAAACTCAGAAATACAGTCTGTTCAGTCATAACTTTCAAAGCCCAAGTTATTCCTCCTCTTGATCATTTTAGAAGGATGTGTTTTCAATTTGTTCGTTTGAGCCTATTTAAATAGACTACTGTCTTTTGTAAATTAAATCTTTTAGTTTGAATGAGCGATATATAACTTTTTTTTCTGAGAATTTGTAGCTGTGTCAAAATAAAAGTCCCACTTTTGTCAAAATAAAGGTCAAACAGAAAAACATATCGTCCAATGTCGATAATTAAAAATTGGTTTTATTTTTAGAGTTTGTTGGTGTCAAAAGTCCCAATGCTGTCAAATAAAGGTTTGACACTTAACGGTTCAATGCAGAAATTAAAAAAAAAACGCCAAATATCAGCTGATATTCAGTCTTGGCAATGTATTGTTCAACAACTTCTAGACATTACTTAAAAATACAGACATGTGGGTAATTGCTTCTAGAATATTCTATAGATGATCTGTTTTACATACATGGTGAAGAACTAGTGTTTCACGTGTGTTATTTGTCTCCTTGAACATTTTAGAAGGATGTAGTTTGAATTTACGATCAGAAATATGAGATATCGTATGCATTGTTCTTCTGTTCGTCAGTCTTATTTCTATTTGTGTTAATTTAAGTATGGTGTATTGTGAGCGAGATCTTTAAGTTGACCATGATGCAGGCGTGGAGTGTGAAGATTCCCGTTGATGACAGACCTGTCAGTCAGGGTTTATCTTGTGTAAAGCAAACACTTGATGTTAATGTTATGTAAGAGGTTTTCTCAGAGCTTTTTGTTGTATTGTGGTGTGTGTGAAGGAGGGAAGGGAAGGGTTGGGTGTGGACAACATTCAAACTGGCTCTCGAGCTGCTTATAAGTGTATTTCAGTGAGAGGTACACACACACACACACTCACACACACACACACACACACACAAACAACACAGTGCACAACATGCATTTAAATTATTGAATGAGCACTATTCATATAAGCACTAAGATAAGTACAAATTTGAAACATAATGCATTCTGATGTTAGATGAAACACTATTGAAACACTATTTGTTTCCAACTTTTGTTTCATCTTTTTCAAAGTCAAAGGTTAATTTCTACATCTAGTTGAGATATTGATGGACTCTGTTAGCAGATGTCTAATTTTAAAATAATAGATGTGCTTTGATTTTCTCAAAAACACATTCAAGGACATCATCATAATCTGCTCTCTATGTATATACAGTATATTAGTGTTATAACATTGTTTATAATATAAAGAATTTTTTTAATTATAAAATAAAAATTTTAAATTAAAATTACATTTATTGTAAATGTAGATATATTTTTAAAGAAAGGGCTTTTATTCAGCAAGGATGCATTAAATTGATCAAAAGTAACATTTACAATGTATAACATTACAAAATATTTCTATAAAAAAAATCAGTTCTTTTGAACTTTCTATTCATCTGATAATCCTGAAAAATCAAATGCATCATGGTTTCCACAGAAATATGAAGGAGATTAACTGTTTTCAACACAGATAATGATCAGAAATGTTTCTTGAGCAGCAGATGTGCATATTAGAATGATTTCTGAGGGATCATGTTGATGATTTGATCACAGGAATAAACTACTTTTAAAATATATTCAAATAAAACAAGTTATTTTCAATTGTAATAATATTTCAAAATCTTTACAGTGTTTTTAATCAAATAAATGCAGCTTTGGTGAACAGACAAGACTTTTTCCAAAGCATTTCAGACTTTTCAGTGATAGTCTACAGTATATATGTTGTTTCTGTATTTCTGGCACTGCTGGAATAGATACGTGAAGCATCTGTGTAAAACATGTTCCCGCAGAGCGACGTCAAGGGTTAACCTGCGTAAAGCCTGAAGAATGTGACGGTCAGCACCTCAACGTCTTATTTTCGATCTGTCATTCAGCACACTCAGTGTGTGTCTCCCCTAAAATTAACCCCTAGTAAAACCAGAACACCAGAGTCAAACATGACCTTAACCTGGACGCCTCGCTCTTAAGCTGTCAGTCAAACGTGAAGCCCGTCCTCTGAGCGAGGAGATTCCTGTCTGCCTGAGGGTTTAAAAGAGCACAGAATTACTTTTGTTCACGGTCACTAGTGAAGATGTTCGTCTTTGAAGTGTCTGCTGATGTTATAGATTATGTGCGCTACAGGACTCTCCGTGCTTGTTTATTCTCTGTTGAAGATATAAAATATGACCTTGTTCCTCTATAACAGTGTTATTTTAGAATTATTTATATGCTATATTATAGTTTTTGAATGAAAGTTTTAGTAATTTTTGATTATATAGTTTTTGTTAATTTATAGTTATTATTTTTAGTTTGTTAGTATTTTATCTATGTATAATGCATTTTTTTATTATAATTTTAGTCATTTTATTACTTAGTTAAATTAAATGAAATTTTGAAATGTTGCCTTGACAATTACCTGAAATTATTAGTTTTTATATTGAATATTTAATTGATAAAATATTAAATATTTTAATATTCGTATTTGATAAATAAAATATTTTGTATATTATTTTATTTTACTTAATTTATTATTGTAAGCTATTATTAATTAATTATTTATTATTAGCTTAGTTTTAGTCATTTTAGTACGTCCATTTAAACTTTTTATTTCAGATAACTTTTTGCATGTTATTAGTTTACTATAAATATTCTACAATGCTGACACTGAAAGAAGCAGCATAACATGCAAACGTTTCATAATGTTCATATTGTTTCATATTGACATATTATTTTGTTTAGTCACAGTGAAATCTCATTGGTCCAAAATCCTGTAAATTAAACGTCACACATTTTGATTGTTTGGGATTTCGCTTTCTGTGATGCTTTTGAAACTAGTTTGCAACTAATTTAGATGAAGTGCTTCACAATTTGTTTGTGAAATGTTTTAATTCTAGAATCCGAATATAGTTTTTTTCTTGAAAAGAGTAAACAGTCAGACTATTGCAGTCAGTGGTGCACAGCATTTTTTCTCATAATGTACACAAACACACTTACACGTGACGCGGCGCGCTCTGAATGCACACGTCAGTATGCATACACATGTAATGTACACACAGTAAAGCCCATAATCCAGTGTCGGTCATTAGGATGACTGGACTCATCCCATCAGCCTGCTGCAAACACGGAGATCTGGGAGTTTACATATTGACTCACATCTGCTGTAAATCATTACACACACATTAACACACTTGTGTGTGACCGCGGTTATTATTAGTGGTGTTTAAATTAATCCTCACTATTACTATTGCTCATATTTAGGGTTAAGGCCCATTCACACCACAAACTACAGCTATGAAGATAACTAGATATTAATGTCCACACAGCACACAGATGTTGTTTATTATAAGCGTCTGCCTCTTTAATTGTTCAAGCTCTTGAAGCCTGATGGATTCTGATTGGCTGTTAGTGTATCATGTCGATCATCAGTAAAAATCATTCCTGTGGTATCATTCCTCTTTATTGTTATCGTTATAGTTGTGGTGTGTACATAATCCATTCTCAAATTATATATTTTTTTTATTTTTATAAATGAATGAATGAATTCATTGTTTTATTTTGTGTATTTATTCGTTTATTTGTTTAATTTTATATATTTTGATTTAACCAACCAAAATGCTCTTATTGCATGTGAGTTGTGCTGCATTGTCTATCAGAATTTATTTATTTATTGTTTGGATGTATTTATTGATTTATTGTGTTTATGTATTTGCTTAAATCTATTTTTTCTTTAATCTTGACCACCCAGCAGGACACTCTTAAAATTGAATCTGTGTAATTTGCGCTGTGGTGTTGACCAGAATTATTGTTAATTAATTATGATGAATAATTGTAATATGAATGATAATAATTATGAATGTATTTATTAATATATTATTATATAAAATAGAATATAATATATAAAAATATATTTATATATTTGTGTTTTTCAGTTTTTTGTTTTTGTTTATGTTGACCACAACATCCACCAGTATTTATTTATTTAATGCATTCATTAATTTATTTGTTTTGTATATTTATTTGTGTATTTGTTTGTTTGTTTTGTGCATGAATTAATTTTTCTGTGTTTAATTATCTTCCACTTAGCAACATCGTGAGAACTACTCAGGAACACTTTAGCAACTGCATAACAATGCATTAACCACTAATTTCAACACATTCTCAAAATACTGGCAACCATCTAACAATACACTAGCAACTACTCTAAACACTCATGCAACTGTCTAGCAACACCCTGGAAACCCCCACAAAAAGCTCATTGACATGAAGATAACTGGCTCTTTTTGTTGTTGTTCTAGGAGACAACAGCGCCTGCCTGGAGGAGGAGGAGGAGGGGCTCCCCTGAAATCCCAGAATCCTCTGCAGCAGCAGCAGGGATTGCAGCAGCAACAGCAGCCCAATCAGATGCAGCAGCCCAACGCAGACCACCAATCAGGTGCTGGCACTAAGTTTGGGGGGCGGGGTTACCAGGGCCAGCAGAACCTGGGCGGGTGGCAGGGCGGCCCACATCATGGCTACAGCCAGAACCGGCGCTGGCATCAACATCCCAAACACCAGACGAACAGTTTTAATCAGGGGCCCTCGGGGGCCGACAGGGGTCTAACGCGCAATACCAAAGAGCCAGAGATTGTAAAACACGGGGAGCCGGAGCCCCACGTGGAGAAAGGAGCGAAGGATGAGCCTGCGAAAGAGGAGAGAAAGAAAGGAGACAAGGAGGAGAAGACAGAGAGCGGGAAGATCTGCTTACTGCAGTCGTCTAAAGAGAGACTGAGGAGGAGATTGAAAGAGAAGGTGACTGCTGCGAAATACATTATCAACTTACTATCAGTGTGGTAAAACATGTTAATTACATGCTAATACAAGCCAGACACTTGCTAAATACATACTTTCAACATAATAATAACATGTTAAAACAAGCCAGAAACATGTTAAATATTTTAGCTACATTCTATCAACATATTAACATATTAACATAATAATAGAATTGTTCCAAATATTTTAGCAACATGCTTAGGCAAGCTAGAAACATATTAAACATGCTAGCAACATACTATCAATGTGGTATGAAGTGCTAGCAACATGCTTGAACAAGCTAGAAATATGTTAAATATGTCAGTGACATACTATTAGTGTGGTAAAACATGTTAGAAAAATATCAGTGTGGTAAAACATGTTAGAAAAATATCAGTGTGGTAAAACATGTTGGCAACATGTAAACTAAGATAGAAAACATGTTAAATACATGAGCAGAGTACTACCAATATGGTAAAACATACTAGCAACATGTTAAATATACTAGCAACACACTGTCAATGTGGTAAAATGTCCTAAAATAAACTAGAAATGTGCTAAATATTCTAACAACATACTACCAATGTGTTAAAACATGCTAGCAACATGCAGCACACTGTCAGTGTGGTAAAACACGCTAAAACAAGTTAGAAATGTGCTAAACATTCTAGAAGCACACTATCAGTGGTAAAACTTTAGCATCATGCTACACAAGCTAGAGACGATAAATATACAATGCTTACAACGTTAAAAGAAGCTAGAAACATGGTTAATATGTTAGACACTTGCGGGAAAACATGCAAGTAACATGCAAAAACAAGCAATATGATTTGAAATCTTTTTTAACATCATAAATGTCTTTGTCACTATTGATCAATGTGACACTTTGTTGCTGAATAAAAGTATTAATTTCTTTCAATAATCGTTCTGATCCCTAGCTTTGAAACGTAGTGTACGGTGTTCTAAGTCATGTGACCGCTCTCGCTGTTCTCTGATTGGCAGGAGGATGTTCCCGTGGCGACGGCCGGGCCGCAGCGGAACCGAATGGACAGACTGTTAGAGATCCTGAACAGCTTGAGGAACAACAGCAGCGGCGTGGAGAACCAGCTCACCACGTTCATGGAGGAGGCGCAGAACTCGGCCGATTCGGAGGAGACGCTGAACCAGATTGTCCACACTATTTACCGCAAGGCAGTCAGCGACCGAAGTTTTGCGGCAACGGCAGCCAAACTCTGTGACAAGATGGCTCTGTTCATGGTGGAAGGAACCAAATTCCGCTCTCTGTTACTCAACATGTTACAGGTAAGAGCTGAATGTTTGTAACTTACTTGATCATGTTCTGCAGGTTGTCTCCTATTGGCCAGTGCTGTGTCTCCGAGGACCAATCGGATTGCACGATTCACAAACATTATCCCACCTGCTGCCCAACCACATTCATCTCCGCTCTTTAGTTCCTCTTTTCCATCTGCAATTCGTCCTCTTCCTCTTTTTCTGAAGGGCTTGAAGAAGCCGAAGTATCAGGATGTGACTCACGCCTGCAATCCAAGCTGAGTGACCCTCTACAATTTCCTCATTGGACAAAAGGGACTTTTTAGGCCCCGAACGCTTTCACCTCATTTTGAAATGAAGAGTTTCTGCATGCAAACGCATAGATTTTGAAGAAATAGTTCAAAATGTATTTCTGTCATCGTTTGTTCAGCCTCATTTCCTGTGGAATGCAGAAATTGAAGGTTTTTTTTGTTTGTTTGTTTTTTTCCCCCTTATAATCAAAAACACCCAGAAAGTGACTCGTACAATTACAATTTTGCATGAACAAGAACAGCCGTTTATGAATATGGCCATGACAAACTAAATTATGTTTAGATTTGCTAACATTATTTGTGATCTAGTTTTACTCAAGTCTTATTTATATGCTATCATAGTTAGATGATTGAGCTCAGGAAAAGCGCTATTACTTTATTTATGCTTAATATTAATTATAATTATTATAGTTTTATTCACATTTTAAATTAGCTTTGTTTCCAGTTTTAATTTCAGTTTTAATAATTGAATGTGCTTTGTTATTTATATATATATATATATATATATATATATATATATATATATATATATATATATATATATATATATATTATTGCTGTCACGATTAATCGCATCCAAAAAAAAATTTGTTCACATAGTATATGTGTGTGTACTGTGTATATGTATATTGTATATATAAATACATGCCCATGCATGTATATGTTTAAGAAAAATATTACGTTTATATATAAAATATATTTTTATATAATATTAATTATATAAATATATGCATGTAAATAATATGCATATATATTTTCTAATATTTTCTAAATTGTATTTGTGTGTATTTATATATACATGATAAATATACAAAGTACACACAGATATATTATGTAAATATTTTTTTATTTATTTTGGATGTGATTAATCATAATTAATCTTGATTAAACTTAAGAAATTCAGTTTTTGTTCACTTTTTATATTAGTAGTCTTTTTCATCTTAGTTTTTTCTTTTATGTGCTTTTGTCAGTTTTATTAGTTTTTGTCTATATATAAATATTTAATATAAATATTATTGTTATATAATATAGATATTTTTTATTAAAATAATCCTAGTTAACAGTGAAAAAAAATAGAATATGATTATGTTGATTTGATTTGTGATGCTTTGAAGCAGCAGGGATATATATCTGTATTTGTTCAAGTATTTTGTCATTGTTTTTGGGAACTGATTGTTATACTTATTTCTCATTGTGATGTGACACCAGAACTTGACCTGCAAACACACATCCTTCTCCACACACTCACAAATACACAACGACCAATACACACTGCATATATCAAGCAAACACGATCCTGCTAACATTTCAGCAACAGGATTGTGAGAGGATTGTACTGCATCAGCTACCAACCTTTGATAAATAATGTATAGCATTTATTTTTCATGATTTATTTTTATGAGTTATAACATTCCCATTATTTAACATCAATCAAAGGCAGTGTTCTTAGTGACACGCTCTTATAGTAAGCATAGTGATGCTTATTTCATACTGGTTTTAGATATTAATTTTGTTTTTAGGTGTTTCTTGTGCATATACTGTAGTTGTATGGAGGTTTTTTTTCTCTTAGCATTTTATAGTATAGACTGTTTTATGAAATTTGAGTTGTTGATCATGTTGATCAACTAGTTTGTTTTAATATCAATAGCTTAGTGACTGGTAATTGTCATACACATATTACTTCATATTATTATTTTAGTTTTTGAAAGAAGCCTCTTCTGCCCACCAAGCTGCATTTATTTAGTAAAAACAGCAGAAATTGTGAAATATTATTACAATTCAAAAGAGCTGTTTTCTTGTGAATATATAAAGTAAAATGTAATTTATTTCTGTGATGCAATGCTGAATTATTATCTTTGTTCCTCCAGTCTTCGATGTCACATGATCTTCAGAAATCATTGTAATATCCTGATTTGCTGCTCGAGAAACATTTCTGATTATTACCAATGTTGAAAATAGTTGTGCTGCCCAATATTTTTATTTTTCAGGATTCTTTGATGAATTAGAAGCTCAAAAGAACAGCATTTATATGAAATAGAAACCTTTTGCAATATTGCAAATGTCTTTACTGTGACTTTAGATCAATTTAATGCATCCTTCATAAATAAAATGATATTCATGATATTCTAATTGTTTAAACGGATAAAATTAAAAGTATAAAAAGTTATTCATGTATCAATATGATTACAAAATAATTCTAAAAATATAATTATACTATTATAATAATATCATGGTAATATAAAAATAATTTGTCATAATAATATATTATAATTATGAATGATTATTCTGTTCTTTAACCCTGTGTGGAGGATGAATCATCTGGTTGGCTCTTCAGCCGTCTGGCGCTGGAGCAGACGCTCTGGTTCTGACGGGGTTATGTAACGCAGATACACAGATGCAGCCGTCTCTGACCTCACTGAAGGAACACGTCTGCTGCCACTTATTTAGCAATCTGCCTCGAACACACACGCGGTTTATCAGAGAACTGAGTGTGTGTGAGTGAAAGTCCATTTATAGTTAATATATTTTTTGTTTCACACCTAACACTGCTTTTTAAACTCCTGGTTGCCACAGATACACTCATATGAGATGCTATTTGAAGTGAAAACGAAATCTTCCAGAAATGCCTCAGAAATGTCTCTCTCTCTGTCTCTCCAGCATTTTTGTTGCAGAAGCTTCATAATCATACCCAATCATATCTGCTGGATGAGACCCAATACATGTTCATTAATCATTTTAAGCTGCTGATTTCAAAAATAGTGGCTGTTTTGCTCAAGTGCGTCACACTTTTTACAAAAATATGATGCAATTGATAGCATTTTTGCCTTTGTTGACCATTTGTCTTATGTAGTCCCTTAATCAGCAGAAAAACTGACACAAAATAACGAGTCCTGTCAATTTAACATGCATGGCGTCATTTCATTTTATTAAGCCAAATCCTGATTCCACATACAGTATTCTATTTATTTGAAGACTGCTTTTGTTATTTTGATAAGTGCATTAAAGATGCCAATTTACCAAATTTTTTTGGTATGCATTTGTATCGTTTGTAATGTGTCTGCATGCTAGGAATTTGTCTTTTGTATTTATTTATAACATTTAACCATTTACAGCATAAACAAAGCCCAGTACCTACAACTCACATAAATTGAAAAGAGAAGATAGATTGATGGATGGATAGATAGATGCATACATAAAAATACAAATCATATATATATATATATATATATATATATATACAGTTGCATTATGAAATACCATACTTCAATATATCAGTATAATAAAAGAATAATAATTTCTCTAATGATATTATGCAACACTTTCACTGATCCAGGTTAACAATATATTTTTCCTGATAGCAAATATTTAGGTCTCAGATAACTCTCCAGCAGATTTGATCAGGAGTTGCCTGATTTAGAATAATAAACAAGGAATCCAAATATAGATGCTGGGAAACTGAATGTTACATTTACATTTATGCATTTAGCAGACGCGGCTTACAGTGCATTCAGGATATACATTTTTTACCACTGTGTGTGTTCCCTGGGAATTGAACCCACAACCTTTTGCGCTGGAAACGCAATCCTGTACCGCTGCGCCACAGGAACACCTGTAGGTCTCTGTGTGTGTCTGTGTTGATGTGTGCATCATGACAGTCTCTCTCTCTCTGTGCGTCTGCAGAGGGACTTCACGCGGCGCGAGGAGCTGCAGCAGACGGATGTGGAGTGCTGGCTGGGCTTCATCACGTTTCTGTGTGAAGTGTTCGGCACCATGAGGAGCAGTTCTGGAGAGCCGTTCAGGGTGCTGGTCTGCCCCATATACTCCTGTCTGAGAGAGGTACACAAACCACTGTACACAACACCTCACCAGCTACACACTCTCGCTCTGATCGATGTGAAATACAAATGACATGTGACCTGAACCACAGCCAGACAGAGATGGAAATCAAGACAGACTTCCTACACATTTACTTCTTCTGCTGTTTTGAAAGGGTATCTATTTCCTGAATATCATCAGCTCACTGTAGACAGCCCGAGCTGAACACTGGACAGACCTTGTTTTTGTTTAAATGTGAATGTTTTTGTATTTAAATTAGTGCTGTCAATCGATTACATTTAAAAAAAAAAAACAATTATTCACTCTTTTTTGTCTCAAACTGAATCGTGATCAATCCAACATAGCATCAAAGTATTTAAATATGCTTTTATATTGCAATAATTTAACATTCAATCTTTAAAAGGATGTAGAAACAACTTAAATATATTTTCAATATTAGTATTATTAATATAATATAATTTTTATGACTGAAGTGATGCTAATGATGTCCCAGGAAATTAATTTTTTTCTTAATATTTAACCACTAACTATATCTAATGTTGACTGTACTAACATTGCCGTGTAATCAAGAGCTATCGATTTTAACATTTATTACACTTTAAAAAATAATAACTTCACACTTTAGTATAGGGTCCAATTCACACTAATAACTAGTTGCTTATTAGCATGTCTATTATTAACATATTGGCTGTTTATTAGTGCTTATAAAGTACATATAATTCATGACATCCATAATCCTACCCAATACCCTAAACTTAACAACTACCTTATAAACTATTAATAAGCAGCAAATAAGGGGTAAATTGAGGCAAAAGTCATAGTTAATGGTTAGTTAATAGTGAGAATTGGACCCTAAAATAAAGTGTGACCACAACTTCTAATTTAAGTAAACTTAACACAATCTTTGCATTAACCCATTATAATAAATATCATATTTGCTGTGCCTTTCAGCAAGTAGAAGATATACAGAAATTCAATAAAGTTATCAAACACTAAATTTACATTACATTTACATTTAGTCATTTAGCAGACGCTTTTATCTAAGCCAAATTACAAAATGAGGACAATGGAAGCAATCGAAAACGACAAAAGAGCAATGATATATAAGTGCTATAACAAGTCTCAGTTACATAAAGATGAATCCTAAAGCTACAAAAGTTATAGATTTTTCCTCTTTTCTTTTTCTTTTCATCACAGTAGTTGGTTATAAGGTTATTTGGCTGCTATTACTTTAAGAGCTGCCACTGCTCGGTGTAACGCAGATCTGACACATGCTTGTAGTTTTATTCTGGCTTTAATCTGACATGATACAGACTACAGTGCGCGGTCATATCTGAGGGTTCAGTTGAAGAGTATGTGCTGTAAGTACAGTATAACTGCTATCAGGTTTGTTTTACTGTCATTATTTTTATATACAAGACATCAAACTCTCAGGAAAAATTAGTTTTTTCATAATCGGATGCCTTTAAGACTTGGATGTTTCTCGGCTGTTGAACAGGGCTTCCCTGTCTGTGATGAATCCTGTCAGTTGTTCAGGTGAAGACAGACGCGATCCGTCAAAAGCCCAAGTGTGGTTCTTCATCACAGAGCCGTGATCTGGGTGAGAGTTCAGCGTGTGTTTGTGCCGTATGAATGCTGCTATTCAAGAGCGCAGCAGGATTAACATCACATTCGTCGCTCGTATCGGCACGTCCTGACACGATGGTCTGAGAGTCCTAGCAGGCGCTTTGTGTCGGTGTGTGACAGTGATTACGGTGCTTTTATAAGCCTGTCTCAGCCAGGTGTGAAGTGTGTGACCGGCAGAGCAGGTTGCTTAATTACAGGTGATCCAGCTGCAGTTTGGAGCTGACAGGTGTATTTGGAGCACCGAGGGTGTGGGAGAAAATAAAAGACAGGATGAATGGAGGGAGGGTGAAAAGAGACGTCTCTTGTTCATTTGGAAGGGTTGGACTCGCCTCTGATCTTCTCAAACCCTTTTGTTGGAGTCTTTTGTGCAGTTTCACCACTTTTACATACAGTTGCATACAGTTAGGAATCAAAGTATACATGCAAAACGTAGTCTATAAAAGGACTTTGTATGCACTGTTTTCTCACTAAAAAAGTTGTTGAAAATGTTCATGCAGAAAATTGAGAGTACATTTCACAAGCAGTTGCAAAGAAACCGCAAGTAATGCATTGAAATAACAATGCGATTTCAAGTAGAAAACTGAATAGTGTTTTCTTGTCTTTCACAACTTTGAAATTTTTTTTTTAAAGAGAACACATTTTTACATTCTACACAGTTCACAAAAAATTTATTCGAAATTCTTTGAAAGTGTATGTACTTTTAATTCTTAATCTAGGAAAAATGTAGAATTACCTTTTATACAATGAACTTGAAAGAATTGTTTAAAATTGTTGAATGTTGTCTTTAGAACAGTCCCATATAATATATATTAATACATTTATATTATATTTTAATAAATATAAATTATAATGAGATATATTTTTATATTTTAATATATTTTTTGATGTAAGTTACAGTATTGTTCAAAATAATAGCAGTACAATGTGACTAACCAGAATAATCAAGGTTTTTAGTATATTTTTTATTGCTACGTGGCAAACAAGTTACCAGTAGGTTCAGTAGATTGTCAGAAAACAAACAAGACCCAGCATTCATGATATGCACGCTCTTAAGGCTGTGCAATTGGGCAATTAGTTGAAAGGGGTGTGTTCAAAAAAATAGCAGTGTCTACCTTTGACTGTACAAACTCAAAACTATTTTGTACAAACATTTTTTTTTTCTGGGATTTAGCAATCCTGTGAATCACTAAACTAATATTTAGTTGTATGACCACAGTTTTTTAAAACTGCTTGACATCTGTGTGGCATGGAGTCAACCAACTTGTGGCACCTCTCAGCTGTTATTCCACTCCATGATTCTTTAACAACATTCCACAATTCATTCACATTTCTTGGTTTTGCTTCAGAAACAGCATTTTTGATATCACCCCACAAGTTCTCAATTGGATTAAGGTCTGGAGATTGGGCTGGCCACTCCATAACATTCATTTTGTTGGTTTGGAACCAAGACTTTGCCCGTTTACTAGTGTGTTTTGGGTCATTGTCTTGTTGAAACAACCATTTCAAGGGCATGTCCTCTTCAGCATAGGGCAACATGACCTCTTCAAGTATTTTAACATATGCAAACTGATCCATGATCCCTGGTATGCGATAAATAGGCCCAACACCATAGTAGGAGAAACATGCCCATATCATGATGCTTGCACCTCCATGCTTCACTGTCTTCACTGTGTACTGTGGCTTGAATTCAGAGTTTGGGGGTCGTCTCACAAACTGCCTGTGGCCCTTGGACCCAAAAAGAACAATTTTACTCTCATCAGTCCACAAAATGTTCCTCCATTTCTCTTTAGGCCAGTTGATGTGTTCTTTGGCAAATTGTAACCTCTTCTGCACATGCCTTTTTTTTAACAGAGGGACTTTGCGGGGGATTCTTGAAAATAGATTAGCTTCACACAGACGTCTTCTAACTGTCACAGTACTTACAGGTAACTCCAGACTGTCTTTGATCATCCTGGAGGTGATCATTGGCTGAGCCTTTGCCATTCTGGTTATTCTTCTATCCATTTTGATGGTTGTCTTCCGTTTTCTTCCACGTCTCTCTGGTTTTGCTCTCCATTTTAAGGCATTGGAGATCATTTTAGCTGAACAGCCTATCATTTTTTGCACCTCTTTATAGGTTTTCCCCTCTCTAATCAACTTTTTAATCAAAGTACGCTGTTCTTCTGAACAATGTCTTGAACGACCCATTTTCCTCAGCTTTCAAATGCATGTTCAACAAGTGTTGGCTTCATCCTTAAATAGGGGCCACCTGATTCACACCTGTTTCTTCACAAAATTGATGACCTCAGTGATTGAATGCCACACTGCTATTTTTTTGAACACACCCCTTTCAACTAATTCAACTAATTGCCCAATTGCACAGCCTTAAGAGCGTGCATATCATGAATGCTGGGTCTCATTTGTTTTCTGAGAATCTACTGAACCTACTGGTAACTTGTTTGCCACGTTGCAATAAAAAAATATACGAAAAACCTTGATTATTCTGGTTAGTCACATTGTACTGCTATTATTTTGAACAATACTGTATATTATAATTATGTTTAATTTATATTTATTAAAATATAATACTTTATATACTCTGTGTGTGTGTGTGTATGCGTATATATATATATATATATATATGTAATCCATGTTATGTTACATTATAATATATATAATTTTATAATGTTATAACTATATTTTATACATTTTTATTTGTTTTGATATGTGATTGTGTCCTGAAATCATCAATCAGAGATTATAAAAGAGAACTCGAGATGTAAAAACAAAGGATAAATCTGAAGTTTTTGGTTTGTGTTTTTGATTTAGACCTTTGCACATTAGTTGCACTTCTTGCAGCCATACTGTTTTTTTTATTTCTGTGACATGAGTCAGCATTGCAGATGACTCATTTTTAAAAATAACTATTTTTCAGAGTCAAAGAAAGCAGCATTATGCATTTCGCAGACATTTTTATCCAGTGATTTACAAGAAAGGAACAGAAGCAGTTAGTCAAAGAGCCAATAATGTTCGTAATATACGATCAAATGACAGGTTTATCACACGATTGAATTAGGAAGCAGAGGAGACGAGAAATGCATGAACTGAAAGGTTTATTTGCATTCTTAAAGGACTGGTTTTTAGACATGAATATAATCATGAAATGCGTCTCTGGTACTGAAGAGCCTGGTGCATGTTGATTGTGATGTGTGTTGTGTGTGTAACTGAGCTCTGCTGCTGTTCTCTGGGGACATCATTATGGACTGGATAACTCTAGACTTAAAGCAGCCGGTTCTCTGGAGACCCCAGACCACCAGGACTAGATCCCTCCAGACACCAATATACACTTTCACTCCTTCAAACGCCGCTGGCCATGGATGCACGTCTGCGCTAGCTCCTCATATATTCAGACCGTTTCTCTGGAAATGATGTTTTGGATATATTTGGGCTGGTTTTCGGTCATAATATGCTGGCATATAAAGCTCCTTAAGTCTTTGCAGGTGAAATTTTCTTATAAAGAGAAAAGTTTAAAAAGTTTAAGAACAGATCTCTTTAGTTGAGGAAAAATTGAAGATATCTAAAATTTTTAAGGCTGGAAATGTCATGAATATAATGAAGTCTTACAGTTCTGAAAGCCTCTATTGTGAAATGTTTATATATATATGGTTTAAAAGTTTGTGGCTCGTTAAGATTTGTAAAAAGTTATATATATATACGGTCTCTTAGAGGTCTGTTATCATCATGGCTGTATTTATTTGATCCAAAAAAAAGTAATATTCGAAAGTATTATTACATCGTAAAATAGCTGTTTTCTATGTAAATATATTGGAAATTGTAATTTATTTCTGTGATGCAAATCTGTATTTTCAGCATCATTCCTCCAGTCTTCAGTGTCACATGATCTTCAGAAATCCTTCTGATATGATGATTTGCTGCTCAAGAAACATTTCTGATTATCATTAATGTTGAAAATAGTTTATCCCCACTCATATTTTTGTCATAAAAGTTCAGAACAAAAGCATTTATTTTGTTCACTGTAACTTGTGAATAATTTAATGCATCCTTTTTTTTTTGGTACCTTTATTGTTTTTTACTATTTATACTATATTTTTATTTATTTATTTGACTTATTTTAATAAAAATTGTATAGAAAATCCTTCATTTTAATTCTTTTCTTCTTCTTCTTCTTCATTTTATTTTAATTTAAACATCCAGTACTTGGAAATGATTGGAAGTCAAATGTGGCAACCCTGTAAGACTCTTTAACATGAACTGCAGGCTGTACTGTCATTTTGACACTGATTTGCTCAACAAATACACAATTTTGCTTTTGTATGGACAAGATACGTAACAGCAGAGCTTAGCTGTAACAAATAGGCCAGATCTGCCGTCTGTTCAACATCCCACTAATTGACATTTGCTCATGTTCGCTCATGCAAAGATCATTCTGCCATTTTTTTCACGTTTCTCTGAAGAATCACTGCTTGCATGTTATCTTTAATTTTACAGAGAACCAAGACCAAAAAGCATCATATTGTCTTTTGAAAGCAAAGAGTGACGTGGTATGTAGATGTACTATAATAGAAGATCAGCCAGTCTTAACAGAGCTCAGTTACATACAAAGTCTTAAAGGAACAGTAACCACCTGTTTGAAAGAGCTCGGAGTAACATTATAGGTAAACACTAGGCAAACAAGTGTAGGTTGTGGCTCTTAAAGTAGCTGATCTGTATAAAGGTCTGCTGTAGTGGTCACCATGAGTGAAGTGAAGTGTATTTTGAGAGCGAGTCTGTTTGAATGAGATTCCTGGTTCTTGTGGTTTTGTGCGAGAGCTGTCAGCTGTTTTCTGAGACAGAGTCCAGAGCCGCTCGCGTCAGCTTTGATCAGCTCCTGAAGGCCCCCTGCCTCACAAAGAGCTGCCTGTGTCGCTGCCCGATCGCTTTACACGCCTGCCGCTCTGCAAGTCATCTCAGTAGATCTCTTCAGACACACACACACACACACACACACACACACACTGATCCACAGACAACCCACCTTCAGAGGCGAGAGCTCCAAAAAGAAGCAAAAACACCATGAACTTATTATTAAAGTTGTCCATGTATCATCTGAAGTCACATGATAGCTGTACAAGTTTCTTAACTAAGTCACGTTTAGTTTCAGGAATAGTAATGGGGAATTTTGCACTAATAGTTAGGGCTGGGCGATCTGGCCAAAAATATTATCGCGCTATGTTTTTCCATATGATTTGATATAAATATATATACACAGGATTCACTTTATACCACTAATAGGGAAGGAAATGCATTCCACCTTTTTGTTGGAGCTTATGAATGTAATCATTGTTTGTTTGTTTAAAGGAAACTTCTTAGAATATGCTTCCTTTTCATTTAGGGCCCGATTAATTCAGATTGTTCAGATAATTGTAGTAATTTTTTTCTGGATCTAAAAATAATATACAAGTTTAAAAAGTGTGTTATGGACTGAATTACATTTTTTTCAAATAATGTTTTGAACGAAAATACAGTATAACAATTCATTTACAACAAAACACTGCATTTTTATTTGTCAAATAAGGTGATGCACAATGGAAAATGTAAAACAAAAATAATAATATTAAAAAAAATATTAATAATAATATATTGTTAGCAATAGTAATAATTAAAATACAGATTATTGCATATTAATAATATTTATTATTATTATTATTATTATTATTAACAAAAGCAACAACAAATATAATAATAATAATAATAATAATTATGTTTTAATACATTTTATAAGTATAATAATTATAATAACAATAAAAGAATTTAGTAAAACCAAGATATTTTTAATGTGAAGACCCAGCCACTCAGATGAGAAAGCTGTAGAAATGCTAATTACAAAAGAAGAACTGTGGAAAAGAACTAATTTCTCAATGAATCACTGAGTCATTAATGAGTTCTCATGATTTGAACAGAGTTCATGTGTCTCTGGGTCATATCAGCAATTCTGCATTACACACGCACATTAGCCAAGACCAAAAGAACATTCTTACAAATGTGTCAAATGACATAATCGTGTCTGTTGCGGGAAGAGACAGCCGAACATACGGGAAACCAGGCCGCAGGCTGCAAATATAGTCACGAAGTTGTGAAATGCATAATGCTAGGAACATTAATAGATGCTAAAAATGTATTAATAGATGCATGCATTTGTTTGCTTATTTGAGGTGCTTTTCTTTTTAGTTGCATTCATGCATTGATCATCTTTGCACCAAAGTAAACTTTCTGTTGTTCATTTAAAATTGCTGATAACACACAGAAATAATCCTTGCGTCAGGCTCAGCTGCAGAATAATGAAGTGTATTAGTCCTGTTGAGTGAGTTGCACTTCTGTTTTTGTGGTCCGAGCCAGCGCTTTTTCTGTCTGTCACAGCAGTCGTCTCTGGCTCAGACCGATATCTCTCTCGCTGGCGTCTGTCGGCTGCTGGTTCATGAGGAACAGTGAAAGAGGAAGTGAAAGATGATTGGTGCAGTGATGTGTGGTCTGGATATATGTCTGGATTACCAGCAGTGACCTCCTGAAAGCTGAAGTCTGCTCAGATTAATGATGCATGTACTAGTAGCCTCAACTCTACAGAAAAAAAACATGATTTTTCATGCAGTTTCTGAGATGTAAAACATTGTCTTAGTGTACCGTGATTAATCAACTAATTCTTATATTTTATATCACTTATATCTGTTATTTTACCCTGTAGTGCTACTAATAATAACAGCAACAATAATGAGGAATAAAATGGGTTATTATTTATAATAATAATAATAATAATACATATCTTAATACTTATTACTTATTTGTAGTAGTAGTTATTGTAACAACAACAACAACAAATAATAATAAATAAAAGAATATCGTAAAACCAAGATTTATTTTATAATAATAATATATTATTATCATCATCGTCATCATCATTAGTAGTAGTAGTAGTAGTTACAATAATATAATCTCAAAACTGACCTGTCTGAAAACACTGCTACTACTACTAATAAAAATAATCATCATATATATTAAAATATGTAATGATAATGATAATAATAATACATATATTAATACTAATTATTATTATTGTTTGGTAGTAATAATAACAACAACAACTAATACAAAACTACTACTAATAATACAAATAATTATATATATATATATATATATATATATATATATATATATATATATATATATATATTAGTTTTAGTATTATTATTATTAAGTTGGCTTGACAAAGCCAACTTACTGATCTACTATTTAATCTTATTATTATTAGTGGTGCTTGCCGGAGGCAAGGCATCACTATTATTATCTCACATACTTATTAGTGGTGCTTGCCGGAGGCAAGGCATCACTATTATTATCTCACATACTTATTAGTGGTGCTTGCCGTAGGCAAAGCATCACTATTATTATCTCACATACTTATTAGTGGTGCTTGCCGGAGGCAAGGCATCACTATTATTATCTCACATACTTATTAGTGGTGCTTGCCGGAGGCAAAGCATCACTATTATTATCTCACATACTTATTATTATTCTTCTTACTTCTTCCGTACAAAACTTCGGCGCGTAACTCGTCCCGCAGTTTTTGTCACAGACCAACGAAACAGGCGTCAAATCGTGCGGCCTATTGAGGAGAGGTGTGCTATGACTTTTATAAGCGATCGGGCGTACGATGTTCGTACAGCGGGCGAAAAATCGGCCGAAAAACGTCCCATAGGAAATGCATTACAAAAAAATTTAACGGAGCATAGCTCTGAGAGAGAATTTCGCAGAAACATGTGAATCACCACATTTGGAGAGGCTATAAGGCTGTGCGAGAACATACCTCGCAGAGGGGTACAAGTTGTACCCCTGGGGCGCTAGAGACCCCCAAAGTTGCCCCATAGACATACAATGGTGCGGGATCGCCCATGAAACACTGTGTTTTTCCTACAATGGGAAATTACATAGGGATATTGTATTGAACATAACTCGGCATCACAGTGTCATAGAGACAAGGGGGTGGGCTCATTTGAATCAAGCAACCAATCAGACTCTCAGGATCATTATGAAGCTATCAAGCCACGCCCTAGCAACCATATAGAGCACCATAGCAACAAGCCCCATAGACTTCCATTGAAAAAGATCAAATGAATAACTTTGGATAGAAGTGTCATAGAAATATGAGGGTGGGCTCCTTTGACTCGAGCAGCAAACGGCCAATCACGTATCACCTTCAAGACTTCCTAGCCACGCCCTAGCAACCATTAAGAGCTACCTAGCAACCTAAATCCAAAGATAGATATCTTAACATCTGAAAGACATAGAAGCATGGGGGTTGGTTTATATTGTCAAGCAGACTTTGAAGTATCATCATTGGCAGCTGCAAGGCCACTCCCTAGCAACCAACCAGAGTACCCTAGCAACCATTTTTCAATACCAATATCTCTGCATCAGAACATTGTACAGACATGGGGGTTGGTTTAAATTGGCGAGCAGCCTTTGGAGTATCATCATTGGCAGCTGCCAAGCCATTCCATAGCAACCAAACGGATTACCCTAGCAACCGTTTTGCACGACCTATATCTCTGCATCAGAACATCGTACAGACATGGCGGTTGGATTTTTTGACTCATGCTAGCACACTGGACTTCCAACATGCTAGTCATGCTAGCAGTGATTAGCTACATGCTAATAGTGATTAGCTAAGTGCTCAAATGGGCTAAGAACTCTATAATAACTACATAGTGACCATCTCTGACAAGTACCAACCACCTAGTAACATCATAGCAACCACCCAGGAGACCATAGCAACTGCCTAGCAACAAGCCAAAACACCCTAGCAACCGCCTAGCAACACCTTAGCAACCACTCCAAGTACCGTAGCAACTGCCTAGCAACCACCCAGGTTACCATAGCAACCGCCCTGGCAACCACCCTTGGTACCCTAGCAACCACATAGCAACACCCTAGCAACCGCCCCAATTACCCTAGCAACCACCCTGGGTACCTTAGCAACGGCCCTAGCAACCATCATGGGGACCCTAGCAACCGCCCTAGCAACCACCCCGGGTACCCTAGCAACCACATACCAACACCCTAGCAACCACCCCGATTACCCTAGCAACCACCCTGAGTACCCTAGCAACGGCCCTAGCAACCATCATGGGGACCCTAGCAACTGCCGTAGTAACCACCCCGGGTACCCTAGCAACCACATTACAACACCCTAGCAACCACCCCGATTACCCTAGCAACCACCCTGGGTAACCTAGCAACGACCCTAGCAACCATCATGGGGACCCTAGCAACCGCCCTAGCAACCACCCAGAGTACCCTAGCAACCACATAGCAACACCCTAGCAACCTACCCGTTTACCCTAGCAACCACCCTGTGTACCTTAGCAATGGCCCTAGCAACCATTACGGGGACCCTAGCAACCACCCTTGGTACCTTAGCAACCATCATGTGGACCCTAGCAACCACCCAGGGTACCCTAGTAACCACAATAGCAACCTCATTGCAACACCCTAGCAACAGAGGGGCGAGTTTTGCCACTGCAAGCACCACTCACATTTTCTTCAGGAAATGTACCTTCTAGTTATTCTTATTCTTCTTCTTATAGATTCCGTACAAAATTTCGGCGCGTAACTCGTCCCGCAGCTTTTGTCACAGACCCATAAAAGAGGCGTCAAATCGTGCGGCCTATTCGGGAATGGTGTGCTATGACTTTTATAAGCGATCGGGTGTACGATGTTCGTACAACGGGCGAAATATCGGGCGAAAATTCCCATAGACAATACATTGCGGCCAACTTTGACGGCTCGTAGCTCCGAGAGAGAATTTTGCAGAAACATGTGAATCACCACATTTGGAGAGGCTATGAGGCTGTGCAAGATCATACCCCGCAATGGGGTATAAGTTGTACCCCTGGGGCGCAAGAGCCCCCCAAAGTTGCCCCATTCTATGCCAATGGTGAGGGATCGCCCATGAAACAATGTGTTTTTCCTACTGTGGGAAATTACATAGGGATTTTGAATGGAACATAACTATGGATCACATAGTCATAGAGACAAGGGGTTGGGCTCATTTTAATCAGGCAACCAATCAGACTCTCAGGATCATTATGAAGCTATCAAGCCACGCCCTAGCAACGACATAGAGCACCATAGCAACAAGCTCCATAGACTGCCATTGAAAAATATAAAATGAATAACTTTGGATAGAAGTGTCATAGAAACATGAGGGTGGGCTCGTTTGACTCGGGCAGCAAACGGCCAATCATGTATCTCCTTCATGACAACCTAGCCACGCCCTAGCAACCATTAAGAGCTACCTAGCAACCCAAAGTATAGAGAGATATCTTAACATCTGAAAGACATAGAAGCATGGGGGTTTGTTTATATTAGCAAGCAACCATTGGAGTATCATCATTGGCAGTTGCCAGGCCACTCCCTAGCAACCAAACACAGTACCCTAGCAACCGTTTTGCAAGAACTATATCTCTGCATCAGAACATCGTAGAGGCATGGGGGTTGGTTTATATTGGCGAGCAGCCTTTGGAGTATTACCATTGGAAGCTGCCAGGCCACTCCATAGCAACCAAACAGAGTACCCTAGCAACCGTTTTGCACAACCTATATCTCTGCATCAGAACATCGTACAGACATGGCGGTTGGATGTTTTGACTCATGCTAGCACACTGGACTTCCAACATGCTAGTCATGCTAGCAGTGATTAGCTACATGCTAATAGTGATTAGCTAAGTGTTCAAATGGGCTAAGAACTCTATAATAACTACATAGTGACCATCTGTGACAACTACCAACCACCTAGTAACATCATAGCAACCACCCAGGAGACCATAGCAACTGCCTAGCAACCAGCCAAAACTCCCTAGCAACCGCCTAGCAACACCTTAGCAACCACCCAAGTACCGTAGCAACTGCCTAGCAACCACCCAGGATACCATAGCAACCGCCCTAGCAACCACCCCGGGTACCCTAGCAACCACATAGCAACACCCTAGCAACCAGCCCGATTACCCTAGCAACCACCCTGAGTACCCTAGCAACGGCCCTAGCAACCATCATGGGGACCCTAGCAACCGCCCTAGCAACCAACCCGTGTACCCTAGCAACCACATAGCAACACCCTAGCAACCACCCCGATTACCCTAGCAACCACCCTGAGTACCCTAGCAACGGCCCTAACAACCATCATGGGGACCCTAGCAACCGCCCTAGCAACCACCCCGGGTACCCTAGCAACCACATAGCAACACCCTAGCAACCACCCCGATTACCCTAGCAACCACCCTGAGTACCCTAGCAACCACCCTGAGTACCCTAGCAACGGCCCTAGCAACCATCATGGGGACCCTAGCAACCGCCCTAGCAACCACCCCGGGTACCCTAGCAACCACATAGCAACACCCTAGCAACCACCCCGATTACCCTAGCAACCACCCTGGGTGCCCTAGCAACGGCCCTAGCAACCATCATAGGGACCCTAGCAACCACCCTAGCAACCCCCCCGGGTACCCTAGCAACCGCATAGCAACACCCTAGCAACCACCCCGATTACCCTAGCAACCACCCTGAGTACCCTAGCAACGGCCCTAGCAACCATCATGGGGACCCTAGCAACCGCCCTAGCAACCAACCCGTGTACCCTAGCAACCACATAGCAACACCCTAGCAACCACCCCGATTACCCTAGCAACCACCTTGGGTACCTTAGCAACGGCCCTAGCAACCATCATGGGGACCCTAGCAACCGCCCTAGCAACCACCCCGGGTACCCTAGCAACCACATAGCAACACCCTAGCAACCATTCAGATTACCCTAGCAACCACCCTGGGTACCTTAGAAACCATCATGGGGACCCTAGCAACCGCCCTAGCAACCACCCAGGGTACCTTAGCAACCACCGTAGCAACCTCATTGCAACACCCTATAGCAACAGAGGGCGAGTTTTGCCACTGCAAGCACCACTCACATTTTCTTCAGGAAATGTACCTTCTAGTTATTATTCTTCTTCTTACTTCTTCCGTACAAAACTTCGGCGCGTAACTCGTCCCGCAATTTTTGTCACAGACCAACGAAACAGGCGTCAAATCGTGCGGCCTATTGAGGAGAGGTGTGCTATGACTTTTATAAGCGATCGGGCGTACGATGTTCGTACACCGGGCGAAAAATCGGCCGAAAAACGTCCCATAGGAAATGCATTAAAAAAAATTTGACGGAGCATAGCTCTGAGAGAGAATTTCGCAGAAACACGTGAATCACCACATTTGGAGAGGCTATAAGGCTGTGCGAGAACATACCCCCAAGTGGGGTAAAAGTTGTACCCCTGGGGGGCTAGAGACCCCCAAATTTGCCCCATAGACATACAATGGTAAGGGATCGCCCATGAAACACTGTGTTTTTCCTACTGTGGGAAATTACATAGGGATATTGTATTAAACATAACTCTGCATCACAGTGTCATAGAGACAAGGGGGTGGGCTCATTTGAATCAGGCAACCAATCAGTCTCTCAGGATCACTGTGAATCTATCAAGCCACGCCCTATCAACCATAGTGAGCTCCATAGCAACAAGCTCCATAGACTTCCATTGAAAAAGATAAAATGAATAACTTTGGATAGAAATGTCATAGAAACATGAGGGTGGGCTCGTTTGACTCTGGCAGCAAACGGCCAATCATGTATCGCCTTCAAGACTTCATAGCCACGCCCTAGCAACCATTAAAAGTTACCTAGCAACCTAAATCCAAAGATAGATATCTTAACATCTGAAAGACATAGAAGCATGGGGGTTGGTTTCTATTAGCAAGCAACCATTGGAGTATCATCATTGGCAGCTGCCAGGCCACTCCCTAGCAACCAAACACAGTAACCTAGCAACCGTTTTGCAAGATCTATATCTCCGCATCAGAACATCGTAGAGGCATGGGGGTTGGTTTATATTGGCGAGCAGCCTTTGGAGTATCACCATTGGCAGCTGCCAAGCCACTCCATAGCAACCAAACGGAGTACCCTAGCAACCGTTTTGCACGACCTATATCTCTGCATCAGAACATCGTACAGACATGGCGGTTGGATTTTTAGACTCATGCTAGCAAACTGGACTTCCAACATGCTAGTCATGCTAGCAGTGATTAGCTACATGCTAATAGTGATTAGCTAAGTGCTCAAATGGGCTAAGAACTCTATAATAACTACATAGTGACCATCTGTGACAACTACCAACCACCAAGTAACATCATAGCAACCACCCTGGTTACCATAGCAACTGCCTAGCAACCAGCCAAAACACCCTAGCAACCGCCTAGCAACACCTTAGCAACCCCCTTAAGTACCGTAGCAACTGCCTAGCAACCACCCAGGTTACCATAGCAACCGCCCTAGCAACCAACCCGGGTACCCTAGCAACCACATAGCAACACCCTAGCAACCGCCCCAATTACCCTAGCAACCACCCTGGGTACCTTAGCAACGGCCCTAGCAACCATCATGGGGACCCTAGCAATCGCCCTAGCAACCACCCCGGGTACCCTAGCAACCGCATAGCAACACCCTAGCAACCACCCCGATTACCCTAGCAACCATCCTGAGTACCTTAGCAACGGCCCTAGCAACCATCACGGGGACCCTAGCAACCGCCCTAGCAACCACCCCAGGTACCCTAGCAACCACATAGCAACACCCTAGCAACCACCCCGATTACCCTAGCAACCACCCTGGGTACCCTAGCAACCATTATAGGGACCCTAGCAACCGCCCTAGCAACCACCCCTGGTACCCTAGCAACCACATAGCAACACCCTAGCAACCACCCCGATTACCCTAGCAACCACCCTGGGTACCCTAGCAACGGCCCTAGCAACCATCATAGGGACCCTAGCAACCGCCCTAGCAACCACCCCGGGTACCCTAGCAACCACACCCTAGCAACAGAGGGGCGAGTTTTGCCACTGCAAGCACCACTCACATTTTCTTCAGGAAATGTACCTTCTAGTTATTATTATATCTTATTCTTATTCTTCCGCCAAAACTTCGGCGCGTAACTAGTCCCGCAGTTTTCGTCACAGACCCGCAAAAGAGGCGTCAAATCGTGCGGCCTAGTCGGGAATGGTGTGCTATGACTTTAATAAGCGATCGGGCGTACGATGTTCGTACACCGGGCGAAAAATCGGGCGAAAAATCCCATAGACAATGCATTGCAGCCAACTTTGACGGATCGTAGCTCCGAGAGAGAATTTCGCAGAAACATGTGAATCACCACATTTGGAGAGGCTATCAGGCTGTAAGCGATCATACCCCGACATGGGGTATAAGTTGTACCCCTGGGGTGCTAGAGACCCCCAAAGTTGCCCCATAGACATAGTATGGTGCGGGATCGCCCATGAAACACTGTGTTTTTCCTACAATGGGAAATTACATAGGGATATTGTATTGAACATAACTCTGCATCACAGTGTCATAGAGACAAGGGGGTGGGCTCATTTGAATCAGGCAACCAATCAGACTCTCAGGATCATTATGAAGCTATCAAGCCACGCCCTAGCAACCATATAGAGCACCATAGCAACAAGCCCCATAGACTTCCATTGAAAAAGATCAAATGAATAACTTTGGATAGAAGCGTCATAGAAACATGAGGGTGGGCTCGTTTGACTCGGGCAGCAAACGGCCAATCATGTATCTCCTTCAAGACAACCTAGCCACGCCCTACCAACCATTAAGAGCTACCTAGCAACCCAAAGTATAGAGAGATATCTTAACATCTGAAAGACATAGAAGCATGGGGGTTGGTTTATATTAGCAAGCAACCATTAGAGTATCATCATTGGCAGCTGCCAGGCCACTCCCTAGCAACCAAACACAGTACCCTAGCAACCGTTTTGCAAGATCTATATCTCCGCATCAAAACATCGTAGAGGCATGGGGGTTGGTTTATATTGGCGAGCAGACTTTGGAGTATCACCATTGGCAGCTGCCAAGCCACTCCATAGCAACCAAACGGAGTACCCTAGCAACCGTTTTGCACGACCTATATCTCTGCATCAGAACATCGTACAGACATGGCGGTTGGATTTTTTGGCTCATGCTAGCACACTGGACTTCCAACATGCTAGTCATGCTAGCAGTGATTAGCTACATGCTAATAGTGATTAGCTAAGTGCTCAAATGGGCTAAGAACTCTATAATAACTACATAGTGACCATCTGTAACTACCAATGACCTAGTAACATCATAGCAACCACCCAGGAGACCATAGCAACTGCCTAGCAACCACCCCGGGTACCCTAGCAACCGCCTAGCAACACCTTAGCAACCACCCCGATTACCCTAGCAACCACCCTGGGTACCCTAGCAACGGCCCTAGCAACCATCATGGGGACCCTAGCAACCGCCCTAGCAACCACCCCGGGTACCCTAGCAACCACATAGCAACACCCTAGCAACCACCCCGATTACCCTAGCAACCAACCTGGGTACCCTAGCAACGGCCCTAGCAACCATCATGGGGACCCTAGCAACCGCCCTAGCAACCACCCCGGGTACCCTAGCAACCACATAGCAACACCCTAGCAACCACCCCGATTACCCTAGCAACCAACCTGGGTACCCTAGCAACGGCCCTAGCAACCATCATGGGGACCCTAGCAACCGCCCTAGCAACCACCCCGGGTACCCTAGCAACCACATAGCAACACCCTAGCAACCGCCCCAATTACCCTAGCAACCACCCTGGGTACCTTAGCAACGGCCCTAGCAACCATCATGGAGACCCTAGCAACCGCCCTAGCAACCACCCCGGGTACCCTAGCAACCACATAGCAACACCCTAGCAACCACCCCAATTACCCTAGCAACCACGCTGGGTACCCTAGCAACGGCCCTAGCAACCATCATGGGGACCCTAGCAACCGCCCTAGCAACCACCCCGGGTACCCTAGCAACCCCATAGCAACACCCTAGCAACCGCCCCGATTACCCTAGCAACCACCCTGGGTACCTTAGCAACGGCCCTAGCAACCATCATGGGGACCCTAGCAACCGCCCTAGCAACCATCCCATGTACCATAGCAACCAACCCGGGTACCCTAGCAACCACCCTAGCAACCTCATTACAACACCCTATAGCAACAGAGGGCGAGTTTTGCCACTGCAAGCACCACTCACATTTTCTTCAGGAAATGTACCTTCTAGTTATTCTTCTTACTTCTTCCGTACAAAACTTCGGCGCGTAACTCGTCCCGCAGTTTTTGTCAAAGACCAACGAAACAGGCGTCAAATCGTGCGGCCTATTGAGGAGAGGTGTGCTATGACTTTTATAAGCGATCGGGCGTACGATGTTCGTACAGCGGGCGAAAAATCGGCCGAAAAACGTCCCATAGGAAATGCATTACAAAAAGATTTGACGGAGCATAGCTCTGAGAGAGAATTTCGCAGAAACATGTGAATCACCACATTTGGAGAGGCTATAAGGCTGTGTGAGAACATACCTCGCAGAGGGGTACAAGTTGTACCCCTAGGGCGCTAGAGACCCCCAAAGTTTCCCCATAGACTTACAATGGTGCGGGATAGCCCATGAAACACTGTGTTTTTCCTGAAATGGGAAATTACATAGGAATATTGTATTGAACATAACTCAGGATGACAGTGTCATAGAGACAAGGGGGTGGGCTCATTTGAATCAGGCAACCAATCAGGCTCTCAGGATCACTGTGAATCTATCAAGCCACGCCCTAGCAACCATAGAGAGCGCCATAGCAACAAGCTCCATAGACTTCCATTGAGAAAGATAAAATGAATAACTTTGGATAGAAGTGTCATAGAAACATGAGGGTGGGCTCGTTTGACTCGGGGCAGCAAATGGCCAATCACGAATCACCTTCAACACTTCATAGCCACGCCCTAGCAACCATTAAGAGCTACCTAGCAACCTAAATCAAAAGATAGATATCTTAACATCTGAAAGACATAGAAGCATGGGGGTTGGTTTATATTGACAAGCAGCCTTTGGAGTATCATTATTGGCAGCTGCCAAGCCACTCCATAGCAACCAAACACAGTACCCTAGCAACCGTTTTGCACGACCTATATCTCTGCATCAGAACATCGTACAGACATGGCGGTTGGATTTTTTGACTCATGCTAGCACACTGGACTTCCAACATGCTAGTCATGCTAGCAGTGATTAGCTACATGCTAATAGTGATTAGCTAAGTGCTCAAATGGGCTAAGAACTCTATAATAACTACATAGTGACCATCTGTGACAACTACCAACCACCTAGTAACATCATAACAACAACCCTGGTTACCATAGCAACTGCCTAGCAACCACCCCGGGTACCCTAGCAACCACATAGCAACACCCTAGCAACCGCCCCAATTACCCTAGCAACCACCCTGGGTACCCTAGCAACGGCCCTAGCAACCATCATGGGGACCCTAGCAACCGCCCTAGCAACCACCCCGGGTACCCTAGCAACCACATAGCAACACCCTAGCAACCACCCCAATTACCCTAGCAACCACCCTGAGTACCCTAGCAACGGCCCTAGCAACCATCATGGGGACCATAGCAACCGCCCTAGCAACCACCCCGGGTACCCTAGCAACCACATAGCAACACCCTAGCAACCACCCCAATTACCCTAGCAACCACCCTGAGTACCCTAGCAACGGCCCTAGCAACCATCATGGGGACCATAGCAACCGCCCTAGCAACCACCCCGGGTACCCTAGCAACCACATAGCAACACCCTAGCAACCGCCTCGATTACCCTAGCAACCACCCTGGGTACCCTAGCAACGGCCCTAGCAACCATCATGGGGACCCTAGCAACCGCCCTAGCAACCACCCCGGGTACCCTAGCAACCACATAGCAACACCCTAGCAACCGCCCCGATTACCCTAGCAACCACCCTGGGTACCCTAGCAACCACCCTAGCAACCATCATGGGGACCCTAGCAACCGCCCTAGCAACCACCCCGGGTACCCTAGCAACCACATAGCAACATCCTAGCAACCATCCCGATTACCCTAGCAACCACCCTTGGTACCTTAGCAACGGCCCTAGCAACCATCATGGGGACCCTAGCAACCGCCCTAGCAACCACCCCATGTACCCTAGCAACCTCATTGCAACAGCCTAGCAACAGAGGGGCGAGTTTTGCCACTGCAAGCACCACTCACATTTTCTTCAGGAAATGTACCTTCTAGTTATGTTGGCTTGGCAACAAGCCAACATACTGTTATGCTATTTAAACTTCTTCTTCTTCTTCTTCTTCTTTTTTTTCTTATTATTATTTTTCTGACAGAAATTCTGAACGCTACTCCTCCTAGGGCTTTAAAGCCACAAGCCCCAAACTCGGCAGACACCTGCGGGATAGAGCGGTGCTGGTTGCTATATCTTTTCAGACTGATCAGACTTAAAGTTTTTTTTTTATTAATTTTTAAATGTCAAATACATTACCCATAGACTTACATTAACTGAGAAAAAATGCGCCCCTAGTTGCAATAACCGAGATTAAGGGAGGAGTCAGGTTTCGTTTCACTTTTAAACCGGTTAAAAATACCAAGTAGGCTAAATAATACAATTTCCCTCAAACTGACAAGCTAAACCAACATATCTGATTATTACAGGGGTCAGGGCTCATTAATAATTGATTTCTGGGCAGAGAGCAGTCAGAAAGATGAGAGAAGAATCACTGCTGCTCAGCTCAGTCTGTCTCCACGGAGCTCACAACGAGCGAATTCATTCTTATTTAAGACCTTTTAAAACGGCGATTGCACGCAATCCACACGTTAGAACACACCAAGAGCTAAAATCAGATGTTTCTGAACTGTTTAAAGTAATAACATGATATATTCACGGCAGCGCGACTGCCCGCGAGCTCCCCATGTATTTCTCTGAACACTTGAAGTCCACATGACAGCCGCGTTTCGGGGCGAGATCGGACAAATAAATAGGCTAGCTATATAAACTGACAAGCTAAACCAACATATGTTATTATTACCGGGTCAGGTCTCATTTATAAATTATGTCTCTGGCCAAAGAACAGCGAGAAAGACGAGAGAGAAATGAGCGCTTCATCCGCATTTTTAAGCGCTTCCAAAAATAATATCACAGCGAATATTGCACTAATCCACCCATTAGAACACAACAAGAGCAGAATTCAGGTGTTTTTGAACTGTTTATGTGTGCAAAATGAAATATAATTTGACAACGTGATACAGCTTATGAATACTTGATGTCTGGGCAGAGAGCAGTCAGACAGACGAGAGAAGAATCACGGCTGCTCAGCTCATGCTGTCTCCACGGAGCTCACAACGAGCGAATTTATTCTTATTTAAGACCTTTTATAATTAAATTATATCGGCGATTGCACGCAATCCACACGTTAGAACACACCAAGAGCTAAATTCAGATGTTTCTGAACTGTTTAAAGTAATAACATGATATATTCGCAGCAGCGCGACTGCCCGCGAGCTCGCCATGTATTTCTCTGAACACTTGAAGAGAATTTACAGCCTGTCACATTAAAACACTGCAGCGAAACGGCACAAAACAATTAGAACAATATATTATACACATGAAAATGAGTGTTTATATGTGATTGTGAGATTTTATCTGTCAGGCTGAACCTCACATCAATTGTTATCCATCGTCACAACATGGTAAAGTCATTTATATATATTTTTTAAGAGCTTCTTAAAATAAATATTCCTGCGAATGCACACAATCCACCAATTAGAACACACTAAGAGAAAAATCCAGGGGTTTTTGAGCCGTGTATGTGTGCAAAATGCAATATTTGACATCGCGAAGGGAAAAAAAAGTCACATGACAGCCGCGTTTGGGGCGAGATCAGACAAATAAATAGGCTACACATTTCATTCACTCTGACAAGCCAAATCAACATATGTTATTATTACCGGGTCAGATATCTCATTAATAAATTATGTCTCTGACCAAAGAACAGAGAGAAAGACGAGAGAGAAATGAGCACTTCATCAGCATTTTTTAAGAGATTCCAAAAATAATATCACAGCACTAATCCACCCATTAGAACACAACAAGAGCAGAATTCAGGTGTTTTTGAGATGTTTATGTGTGCAAAATGACATATAATTTGACAGCGCGATACAGCTTATGAATACTGGAAGGAAAAAAGTCACGACAGCCTTTTAACTCTGGAGTCGATTAACGCATATACGCGTTTTGAGTCATTTTCTGCTGATAACCCTGACAATTACTTAAATTACATTTTCAGTTTTAAACGTACAGATAAGAGCAATACATCAATCGAATCTGTAAAGGGTCCACATTTTTTTGGATACAAACATAATAACAACAAAACTTTGTGCACTTATAAAATAAAGATAACAAACAAGGTGTGCTGTCTCCAGCCTTGTCTGCGCTGATCTTCATTTACAAACACGTCATTAAAATGAACTGTAACTCCATGAATACTCAACGAAGAGACATGAGAGATATATCTATAGAAAGTTTGACATGTCTACTTTTAAACTAAACAAGTGCTGCCGAACAAATATTCTGTGATAAAGTACGCGATGTCCTTTTTTCACGTCTCCCTTCTAATGTGTATGGAAGGCCAAGAGGGTCAAATACACGTTAAATACGCGTTGTTTACTCATGAAAAATCAGCTATATTTCACGTTTTAAATACACGTTAAATACACGTGAAATACACGTGAAGTATGCCTTAAAAATCAGTTTGAACAGGTCAGTGTCATTGGCTGCTGAGGACTTGGGTCAAACCACTTCTGTGTGCTTAGAGGGGTGTACCATTCATAGACAGGCAACCACCATTTAACATGCTATAGATCAGCTTATTCAGCCTTATTATTTAGTCTTTTTTTCTTTTCTGTTTTGTATAGCCTATAGAAATAATATATTTAAGTTTCAGTTTTATGAAATATTTAATTTTTAATAAATATTAATTAAAATTTTGTGGTGATAGCATAACGTTTATAAAAGTTACAGTATTTTGTAATGAAACAGGACTTTTTGTTTAGCTCTTGACTCACCGAAGTATACTATATATACTGTCCCTTCTTTAATTTTTCAGTAGTGTGATAACTTAAAATATGTTGTCAGTACTATTAAAATAACATTAAATTGAATGGTATTTAGGAGATTATGGTTTTTGCATGACTTATTTCGCATTCAGCTAGACAACCCTGTCGTAGCTGTTATCATAGCCTAGGCTTTTTATTAAAAAAGAAAACAGCAAGGGACCATGGTAAAAGACTGTTGCAGGTGTATTTTTTATGGTATTATTATTTTATTTTTTTTTTGCAGCGGGGCAACTCAAGAATGTTGGGCACACAAGTACTGTGGCTCTTTTGCCCCATGGCCAAGATGGCCAAGCCAACATCAAAGTTAGTTCACTAACTTTTAATTCTAGTTATGTTGGCTTGGCAACAAGCCAACATACTGTTATGCTATTTAAACTTCTTCTTCTTTTTTTTCTTATTATTATTTTTCTGACAGAAATTCTGAACGCTACTCCTCCTAGGGCTTTAAAGCCACAAGCCCCAAACTTGGCAGAAACCTGCGGGATAGAGCGGTGATGGTTGCTATATCTTTTCAGACTGATCAGACTTAAAGTTTTTTTTTTATTAATTTTTAAATGTCAAATACATTACCCATAGACTTACATTAACTGAGAAAAAATGCGCCCCTAGTTGCAATAACCGAGATTAAAGGGAGGAGTCAGGTTTCGTTTCACTTTTAAACCGGTTAAAAATACCAAGTAAATAATACAATTTCCCTCAAACTGACAAGCTAAACCAACATATCTGATTATTACAGGGGTCAGGGCTCATTAATAATTGATTTCTGGGCAGAGAGCAGTCAGAAAGATGAGAGAAGAATCACTGCTGCTCAGCTCAGGCTGTCTCCACGGAGCTCACAACGAGCGAATTCATTCTTATTTAAGACCTTTTAAAACGGCGATTGCACGCAATTCACACGTTAGAACACACCAAGAGCTAAATGCAGATGTTTCTGAACTGTTTAAAGTAATAACATGATATATTCGCGGCAGCGCAACTGCCCGCGAGCTCGCCATGTATTTCTCTGAACACTTGAAGAGAATCACTGCTGCTGTCTCCACGGAGCTCACAACGATCGAATTCTTTCTTATTTAAGACCTTTTAAAACGGCGATTGCACGCAATCCACACGTTAGAACACACCAAGAGCTAAAATCAGATGTTTCTGAACTGTTTAAAGTAATAACATGATATATTCGCGGCATCGCGACTGCCCGCGAGCTCGCCATGTATTTCTCTGAACACTTGAAGAGAATTTACAGCCTGTCACATTAAAACACTGCAGCGAAACGGCACAAAACAATTAGAAGAATATATTATACACATGAAAATGAGTGTTTATATGTGATTGTGAGATTTTATCTGTCAGGCTGAACCTCACATCAATTGTTATCCATCGTCACAACATGGTAAAGTCATTTATATATATTTTTTAAGAGCTTCTTAAAATAAATATTCCTGCGAATGCACACAATCCACCAATTAGAACACACTAAGAGAAAAATCCAGGGGTTTTTGAGCCGTGTATGTGCGCAAAATGCAATATTTGACATCGCGAAGGGAAAAAAAAGTCACATGACAGCCGCGTTTAGGGCGAGATCAGACAAATAAATAGGCTACACATTTCATTCACACTGACAAGCTAAATCAACATATGTTATTATTACCGGGTCAGATATCTCATTAATAAATTATGTCTCTGACCAAAGAACAGAGAGAAAGACGAGAGAGAAATGAGCACTTCATCAGCATTTTTTAAGAGATTTCAAAAATAATATCACAGCACTAGTCCACCCATTAGAACACAACAAGAGCAGAATTCAGGTGTTTTTGATATGTTTATGTGTGAAAAATGACATATAATTTGACAGCGTGATACAGCTTATGAATACTGGAAGGAAAAAAGTCACGACAGCCTTTTAACTCTGGAGTCGATTAACGCATATACGCGTTTTGAGTCATTTTCTGCTGATAACCCTGACAATTACTTAAATTACATTTTCAGTTTTAATCGTACAGATAAGAGCAATACATCAATCGAATCTGTAAAGGGTCTACTTTTTTTGGATACAAACATAATAACAACAAAACTTTGTGCACTTATAAAATAAAGATAACAAACAAGGTGTGCTGTCTTCAACCTTGTCTGCGCTGATCTTAATACTCAACGAAGAGACATGAGAGATATATCTATAGAAAGCTTGACATGTCTACTTTTAAACTAAACAAGTGCTGCCGAACAAATATTCTGTGATAAAGTACGCGATGTCCTTTTTTCACGTCTCCCTTCTAATGTGTATGGAAGGCCAAGAGGGTCAAATACACGTTAAATACGTGTATTTCACGCGTAGACAACACGTATTTAAAGCGTTAAATACGCGTTGTTTACTCATGACAGTGAAAAATCAGCGTGTATTTAACGTGTATTTCACGTTTTAAATACAAGTTAAATACACGTGAAATACAAGTGAAGTATGCCTTAAAAATCAGTTTGAACAGGTCAGTGTAATTGGCTGCTGAGGACTTGGGTCAAACCACTTCTGTGTGCTTAGAGGGGTGTACCATTCATAGACAGGCAACCACCATTTAACATGCTATAGATCAGCTTATTCAGCCTTATTATTTAGTCTTTTTTCTTTTCTGTTTTGTATAGCCTATAAAAATAATATATTTAAGTTTCAGTTTTATGAAATAATTATTTTAAATATTAATTAAAATTTTGTGGTGATAGTATAACGTTTATAAAAGTTACAGTATTTTGTAATGAAACAGAACTTTTTGTTTAGCTCTTGACTCACCGAAGTATACTATATATAGTGTCCCTTCTTTAATTTTTCAGTAGTGTGATAACTTAAAATATGTTGTCAGTACTATTAAAATAAGATTAAATTGAATAGTATTTAGGAGATTATGGTTTTTGCATGACTTATTTCGCATTCAGCTAGACAACCCTGTCGTAGCTGTTATCATAGCCTAGGCTTTTTATTAAAAAAGAAAACAGCAAGGGACCATGGAAAAAGACTGAAATAAGGTGTATTTTTTATGGTATTATTATTTTTTATTTTTTGCTGCGGGGCAACTCAAGAATGTTGGGCACACAAGTACTGTGGCTCTTTTGCCCCATGGCCAAGATGGCCAAGCCAACATCAAAGTTAGTTCACTAACTTTTAATTCTAGTTATTATTATTATTCTTCTGAGCCAAATTTTAAACACTATCTCCTCCTAGAGCTTTCAAGCTAGAACCACCAAACTCGGGTCAGACCTTCAGACTGGTCTGACTCGGGTTGCTATATCTTTTCTAACTGATTCTGCTTATGGTTTTCGTAAACCAGACTACCAAAACCACCTTAAATCCCATAGACTTTCATTGCGGGGGTACAAACTTTTGAAAAATAAGGCTTATAATATATTTAAGCTGTCTACTACCAGGGCAAACCTTAAAAACTCTCTACTGAGAATACAGCTAAAACCAGCCTAAGCTGATCAGTTGTTTTGGCTAGTCTCCCAAACTGGTTTTTAAGTGGTTTTGACCACTCTCACGCTGGTCTAAGCTGGGTTTTAGCTGGTTTTTACTGAATCCACTGTTTTTAGCTGGTTTTTGCCAGATTCGCATAGAAACATGCTAACAACATGCTAGTTACTCACTAATCAGACTAGAAACATACTTCTAACAAGTTTTAAAGTGGTTTTGGCCACTTTCACGCTGGCCTTAGCTGGTCTTAGCTGGTTTTAGGTGGTTTTCTTTACTGAATCAACTGGTTTTAGCTAGATTATCATAGAAACATGTTAATACCATGTTAGTAACTTGCTAATCAGACTAGAAACATACTTCTAACATGGTTTAAAGTGGTTTTGGCCACTGTCAAGCTGGCTTTAGCTGGTCTTAGCTGGTTTAAGGTGGTTTTCTTTAATGAATCAACTGGTTTTAGCTAGATTATCATAAAAACATATTAAAAACATGTTAGTTATTTGCTAATCAGTCTAGAAACATACTTCTAACATGGTTTAAAGTGGTTTTGGCCACTGTCAAGCTGGCTTTAGCTGGTCTTAGCTGGTTTTAGGTGGTTTTCTTTACTGAATCAACTGGTTTTAGCTAGATTATCATAGAAACATGTTAACAACATGTTAGTAACTTGATAATCAGACTAGAAACATACTTCTAACATGGTTTAAAGTGGTTTTGGCCACTGTCAAGCTGGCTTTAGCTGGTCTTAGCTGGTTTTAGGTGGTTTTCTTTACTGAATCAACTGGTTTTAACTAGATTATCATAGAAACATGTTAATAACATGCTAGTAACTTGCTAATCAGACTAGAAACATACTTCTAACATGGTTTAAAGTGGTTTTGGCCACTGTCAAGCTGGTCTTAGCTGGTTTCTAACTGAATCAACTGGTTTTAGCTCGATTATCATAGAAACATGTTAACAACATGTTAGTAACTTGATAATCATGTCAAAAACATGCTTTTAACATGGTTTTAAAGTAGTTTTGGCCACTGTCACGCTGGTCTTAGCTGGTTTCTAACTGAATCAACTGGTTTTACCTGGATTAGCATAGAAACATGTTAGTCACTTGCTAGCCATGCTAGCCACATGCTAGTCACATTTTAATCATGCTAGCAACATGCTAGTTGTATACTAATCATTCTAAAAACATGCTAGAGACATACTAGCAACATGCTAATCATGCTACAAACATGCTAACGACATGCTAGTCACTTGCTAATCATGTTAATAAAATGCTAGCAACATGAAAATCATGCTAGAGACATGCCAGCCACATGCTTATCATGCTACTAAAATGTTAACAACATGCTAATCATGCTACAAACATGCTAGCAACATGCTAATCATGCTAGCAAAATGTTAGCGACATGCTAGCAACATGCTAATCATGCTAGAAACATGCTAACAACATGCTAGAGACATGCTAGCCACATGCTAATCATGCTAGAAACATGTTAGCAACATGCTAATCATGCTACAAACATGCTAGCAACATGCTAATCATGCTAGCAAAATGTTAGCGACATGCTAGCAACATGCTAATCATGCTAGAAACATGCTAACAACATGCTAGAGACATGCTAGCCACATGCTAATCATGCTAGAAACATGTTAGCAACATGCTAATCATGCTACAAACATGCTAGCAACATGCTAATCATGCTAGCAAAATGTTAGCGACATGCTAGCAACATGCTAATCATGCTAGAAAAATGCTAACAACATGCTAGCCACATGCTAATCATGCTAGAAACATGCTAGCAACATGCTAATCATGCTAGAAACATGCTAGCAACATGCTAATCATGTTAGCAAAATGTTAGTTACATACTAACAACATGCTAATCATGCTACAAAAATGCTAGCAACATGCTAGCAACATGCTAATCATACTAGAAACATGTTAGCAAAATGCTAATAATGCTACAAACATGCTAGCGACATGCTAGCAAATGCTAATCATGCTACAAACATATTAGCAACATGCTAATCATGCTAACAAAATGCTAGCGAAATGTTAACAACATGCTAATCATTCTACAAACATGCTAGTGGAATGCTAGCAACATGCTAATCATGCTAGCAAAATGCTAGCAAAATGTTAATCATGCTACAAACATGCTAACGACATGCTAGTCACTTGCTAATCATGTTAATAAAATGCTAGCAACATGAAAATCATGCTAGAGACATGTTAGCCACATGCTAATCATGCTACTAAAATGTTAACAACATGCTAATCATGCTACAAACATGCTAGCAACATGCTAATCATGCTAGCAACATGCTAATCATGCTAGCAAAATGTTAGCGATATACTAGCAACATGCTAATCATGCTCGAAACATGCTAACAACATGCTAGCCACATGCTAATCATGCTAGAAACATGTTAGCAACATGCTAATCATGCTACAAACATGCTAGCAACATGCTAATCATGCTAGCAAAATGTTAGCGAAATGCTAGCAACATGCTAATCATGCTAGAAACATGCTAGTCACATGCTAGAAACATGCTAGCAAAATGCTAATCATGCTAAAATCATGCTCTCAACATGCTAGAAACATGTTAACAACTTTGCTAATCATGCTAACGACATGGTAGTCACTTGCTTATAATACTAGTAATATGTTAATCACTTTCTTTTTTAAACTTCTTAACTTTTCAAACTTTTACATTTTTAAAACTTTTTAAGCTTTTCAAACTTTCTACATTTTTCTAACTTTCTGGCCAGGCTTTTTCAAGCCAACTTAAAGTTTGAAAACAAACTTTACTATCTAGTTAGTGTTGTTGTTGTTGTTTAAGAATATCATAAAACCAAGGTTTCTATAATAATAATATTTAGGTTTTGATAATCATAGTGATATACAGTATATTAGTTATTAATCTGTTCACCTGTAATGTTTTGACTTAAATATAGACTCAATGGATGCAGTGGATAAAATATGTCCTAAAAGCATAAATGTGAACGTACTGAAGATGTTGAATGTTTAATGATGTGCTTGGCTGTGATTGGTCAGTCGCTGAAGCGAGCTGTTTTCTGTGTTTTAGCTGCTGGAGTCTCCGGAGGTGAAGGAGGACGCGGTGCTCTGCTGTTCGATGGAGGTGAGTTTAACATTCATGATGAACCAGAGACCGGTCTGACTATCTGCTTCAGAGGAAGATGTGGTTTTATCTGTTTGTTTGTTTCTTTTCCTTCCGTTTGGTTTGTTTTCTCAGTTGTTTACAGCTGTGAGAGCGCACGTGTTCTTGTGTTCAGCTGAGCACAATGCAGAAGTCTTTAGATGTGTTTGCGGTGGCCAGGCTTACCAGCGTTTATTCACATCAAAGGCTAGATTAAAATAACATTATCCTTTGAAAAAATATATATATATATATATATATATATATATTTATTATATATATATATATGAATGGCTGTGCATTATCATGCTGCAACATGAGCTGATGGTCGTGGATGAATGGCACAACAATGAGTCTCAGGATCTCGTCACAGTATCTCTGTGCATTCAAAATGCCATCAATTAAATGCACCTGTGTTCGTTGTCCATAACATACGCCTGCCATTACCATAACCCCACCGCCACCATGGGCCACTCGATCCACATCGCTGACCTCAGCAAACCACTCACCCACACGACGACATACACACTGTCTGCCATCTGCACTGTCCTGTGAAAACCAGGATTCATCCGTGAAGAGAACACCTCTCTAAAGTGCCAGACGCCATCGAATGTGAGCATTTGCCTACTCTAGTCAGTTACGACTAGGAACTGCAGTCAGGTCGAGAACCCGATGAGGACAGCGAGCAGCAGATGAGCTTCCCTGAGACGGTTCCTGTGGCATTGTGCTGTGTGATAAAACTGCTCTGCATTTTAGAGTGGCCTTTTATTGTGTCCAGCCTAAGACCCACCTGTGCAATAATAATGCTAATCAGATCTTGATATGCCACACCTGTGAGGTGAATGGATTATCTCAGCAAAGGAGAAGTGCTCACTAACACAGATTTAGACAGATTTGTGAACCATATCTGAGAATAATAAACCTTTTGTTTACAGAGAAAAAGTCTTAGATCTTTGAGATCAGCTCATGAAAAATGGGGGCAAAAACTGTGTTTATAATTTTGTTCAGTATATATATATATATATATATATATATATATATATATATATATATATATATATATATATATATATATATAATATATTGTCTGAATGACTGCAGCAATGCGGCGTGGCATGGAGTGGATCTGTCTGTGTCACTGCTCAGGTGTTATGAGAGCCCAGGTTGCTCTGATAGTGGCCTTCAATGTGTACTTGAGTGTAGCTCCATCCATCCAGTAGATGATGTCCCATCTGCCCACAAACCGGATCATCAGCAGACAGTTTGTCTCGACATCCGACGGCTTCCCTCCAGTCCGTCTCTCTCTCTCTGTCTTTCTCTCTTTCTCTGTCTCGCTCTCTCAGACTAGCATCTGTTTCTCTGTGCCCCCTGTGGAGTTGACCTCTGACCTTTGCTTGAGCCTGAGTGTGTCCATCTCCCTTTGAACATCTTATTTCCTCTCAGAAGCCACTCAGTGATTCCTGCCTCTCTTTGTCTGTCCATCAACACCCCGCTTTAAAGTAGTATGACAGGATATTTGGAGTAAATGTTGATGCACCGCATCCGTGACGTGCGTCAGTGCACAGAGTCATTTCAGCTCCAGCCTCAGTGTGAATCTCACATGAAATATCTAGAAACATATTTGCATGAAGAAAATTAACCCTATTTTTTGTGACCTTATGTTCATGACATTTAAAAACTAGTCTCATAATAACATCACACAAGTGATGCATAATGAGTTAATACTGACAATTGAGAATTGAATTAATACACAATTTTTTGGGGTAATAATAGCAATGTATTTTATTATTTAAAAAAAAACATTTTGCATTGTCATTTAGTTTTGATAATTAAATGTTTATATTTAATTTAATTGTCATATTTTCTGTTTTAAAGATTTAGTATTGAATTATACTTTTAAAAACTATAATGAGATATATATATATTACAGAGTATTAAAAACATAATTTTATAAAGTTATCAATTGTTAAATTTATTAATCAGTTAATTATTTTTTTAATTGTGTATTTTGTGGTGCAATGAAAAAAACATCACAATTTCACACTTTTTCTGAATAATAATATAGAATTTTAGAATTTACATTTCATGAGTTTTTATTTATTGTTAATTTAAGGAAAGGAAATTAAACACATTTAGTTTTTTATTTTATTTGTAAGACCTTTGCATTGTGCCATTATTTACCATTACGGTTATACTGTACTTTAAAAACTCTGTGATAGTCACACATTCAGATTCACAGTTTTTCTGGGATAATTATTTCTGTTTGGGAGGATTTGTCAGTCATGTTTGTCTCTGTGTTGTTCTTGCAGCTCCAGAGCACCGGCCGGTTATTGGAGGAGCAGCTTCCTGAAATGATGACGGAGCTGCTGGCGGCCGTGCGGGATAAGATGCTGTGTCCGTCTGAGTCTCAGCTGACACGCTCGCTCCTGATGGAGGTCATCGAGCTCCACGCTCACCACTGGAGCCCGCTGGAGGCGCTGACCACCGCCTACTACAACAGAACCATCCAGAAACTCACCGCGTGACGCACACGCACCGCTGGAGGCCCTGACCACTGCGACCCACAACACAACCATCCAGAGATGCAAACCAACCACAGAGGCCACGGACACACTACAACACACACAAGCTTTCTATAGTAGGAGGAAAGAATCGGACATGGACAGATGAGGCATGAGGCATTATGGGATATGGGGCTGGGTCAGAGGTCAGAGGGTAAAATATGCAGATTGAAATTAATATGATTATGTTCACATTTCACATCTGCATATTCATGAGGTGAGCCAGACGTGCAGAAGTGATACCAGACAGTCATTAGACGCATACGTGCAGACGCCAGTCACTGTCTGTCATGCTTTCAGACCAAACCTCCACAGAAAGACAGAAGAAAATCAAAAGAAAAAAGAATATTTTGCAGTAAAATGAAGCCTATTTTTAATCAGTTTCTTTTTTCATTTGCGATTATTTTCACAGCTATGCACATTCCACCACCCCCACCCCCAATTTTTTTCTTTATGATGCAAAAATACAATTTAATTAATAAATCATTATATTTTGCATAATGATAATTTTAAGAAATCACTTTTAGGTTTTTAGATTTTTTGCATTATTTTTATCACAGTTAAGCACATTTCCACCCCAAAATCTATCATGATGCTTACATTATTTTATTACTTCAATTACAATTAAATTAATACTTTATTATTTTGCATGAACGCTCATTTTCAGAATGAAATTAGTTTAATTTAGTTTTGTTCCTCACAATTAAGCACATCCTCATTCCCCAAAATTTAGCATGATGCATAAATACTTTACATTTTAATTAATTAATGAATAAATATTTTCGCATTCGAGTAATGATGATAATTTTGAGAATTAAATCATTTTTATTAAAAGTTTTAAATTTAACTCAAATTTGTATTTTCACAAATATTTTAATAAGCACCAAAAAAAAAACATCATAAATGTTAGTTTTATTAATACATTTATTTTTATTTTATTTTTTACATTAATGATATTCATTTTGAGAATTATTTATATATAAATATTATTTTGTTTTGTTTTGTGTTTCTTGAGAATTTGGGTTACAAATATTCATGAGAATTGACTTATTGTTCCTGAAAATATTAAACAAAAAATTAAATGATTTAATTTAATGTTTTTGCATCATTTTCATAGTCAGGCACTTGCCTAAATCTTTTTTTGCATAATTTTTAAATATGTTTTAATTAACCATTTTTGGGGGTCATTCTTGGTATGTGCTTAATATTCATGGAAATAATGCCAATGTGCACAAAGTCTTAAAGCTCCTCAAAATAGGCTTCATTTTCTTTAAGCAAAATCAAAATTCCTTGTTCTATTTTTTTCTTTTGACTTTGTTGTCAGATATTCTCTGGCAGAATTGTGAGCCCCAGAGACGGGACAAGCTCTCGCGTCTTTTCTTTGGCCCGGGGGCTGCTCTTCGTCCAGCTGGAGTCACACTCTCTCTACAGGAGCGAGCCTTTCTTTTGTCACACACACACAGCAGATGGGAGACACACTTTAGTGTGTGTGTGAGAGGACACTCAACATTTAACAAGAAGTGGTCAGGTTCTTCATTAACATCAGTCGGATCGCTTGAGTTTCCTGTTCTCGTTCCATCTCGGGCCGCGTTCCTGTTTATAATGTGTTATAGTGTCCTTAATATTATGCATTATTGTTATTATTAATATTACTCTTTCTTTTTCTCTCAAAGTCGTGTTTTTTTACAAACAACGTATAAATGTCCATGTAATAGGCTTCGTTTGTGAAATGCAAGCGGAACACGAATCATTCGTAACGTTGTGTTGTTGAATGATTCACCTACTCGTTTTTCACGTGAGGTTTGCGTTTTTAGTCGTAGATCTTGCACAGGATTACTTTCGTTTTGCACTGTTTTAAGGCGATTGCTTTAAAAAAAAAGAAAATGAAGATAAATGTGTATGTAAAAGGTAATGCAGGTTGTGGAGGATTTCGAATGTTAGTCGAACACTTTTTGCTAGAATGATTCGTAGAATCAGGTTTTTTGGGAGATAATAGTGGCCTTGGAAACCCCTGCGAGTTGAATCTCTAGCTGATAGAAAGGCCTGTGCAGCGAAGACCAGTTTCTTTTTATCGCACTGCGACGTTCAGCTTCCTAAATAGACAATGTGAGATGTCGAAAAACATAAAAAATCAAGCATGAATCGAAATGAAATTAAACAACAATGGCTGTTGAGTATATAGGCCGTTTTGCTGTGGTCGTTTTTTGCAAGTCGTTCTATTTAAAACCATTTACTTTGAACTAAATTTGTTTGCCGAGGATGGTGGTCGAATCTTTTAACGGTATATCTAGCTATTACGTGTCAATTTCTCTGGCTTTGACAACTGTGTGCATTGATATTGATTTAACACGAGCCAGTCATCTAGTTATAAATACGCTACAGTACATGTAATCTTGTAAACGGCATATGAATATGAGTTTTAGACCATGAGGAGGAAGATTGGAAGTGTTTTTGAACTAGTCGGTGGCCTCCAGCTTAATTTAAGGAGGAAACACACGCAGAACCTCGTGGTTTGCCGGCCGGTTTGGGGTTTGTGTATTTTCTGTCTTGCATCAAGAATCCATTAGAAAAGACGAATGCACACATGAGGGTTGAATCTGGTCCATATTTCACCCTAAATTTGAAAGGAAAAATATTTTAATATTTTGCATGAATATTCATGATTTTAAATAAATTGAAGTTTTCTTCACGCAAAATATGATTTAGCAATTTTTTCTTTCAAATTTTTTTTTTTTTGGTCAGATTTCCCCTCATAGAGTGATTTATCCATGCATACTGAATAGCTGATGCTCGGTGAGTGTGTGTTTGTCTTTCAAACATGATTTGGGTTGTTTTTTGTATTTTAGAGTTTCCTTTCATTTGCTCTCAGCATCATCAGGGTTGGTTTTAGGCTCCGCGCCATTCAAGCAGCAGGCATCATGTGACCTTTGACTTCTTCAGTGTTGCGACCCACCAGACTATTCAATGCTGACCATCTTCATTTGCATCTTATTGTCATGCAAAGCAGATGTGGGAGCCTTGTCAGCTGACCAAACTGTAGATCTGGACTCATTCAAAGATGTCAGCGATTGTTTTGTTTTTTATGCAAATGAAAATAAACTGAGGAGGAGTGTAAGATGAAGTGTTTGTCCTTTTCTTTGGTGATTATTGCTCAGAGTCATGTTTACTATCCATTTATCTTCCTTTCGTGCAGAGTGAAGAACTTCAAGTGTTCTGTTATTGAGAGTTATAAATGGTTATAGTATTTTTTCATATTTTGAATGAGATTTTATTTTATTTGTTTTCTTTTTAATTTAAATTTGGCTGATTTTATGTGCTTTTGAGTTTTTAATTAGTTGTTTATAGTTTAATAAAAAAATGTATTACAATTTTTAGAAGTTTTCTGCAGCTTAAAATTATTTAATAATTTTGTTAATAATTGTAGGTTTTAACAACAGTTAACAGATAACAATAACAGCACTGCTGTTTTGTGTTGGTTTTTTTGGCCCTACATTTCACATCCCAATTAACAAATTGATCTACTAAATATTTTCACTTTGTTTTTTTTTCTGGTATTGTCTGGGTTCAAAATGTTTAAATAAATACATTAATAATAAAAAAAAAAAAAAAAAAATATTATCAGCTTAGGATTTTTATATTGTAATTTTTTTATGGTGATATAATTAAATTATTTATTTATTCTATATATTCAATTCTGCTTCATCTAGGTTTACTGTTCACATTATTCAAGCATTTCCAATTATTTAAAGTATTAAAATTATATTTGTTTGCAAAAAAAATACCTTTTTTCGAACATTTTGTTCAAGTTCATCAAACCTGGTTATGCAAAGGACTGTGGGTAATGTTACCTCAAAATGCATGAATGCACACTTTAAAATTCAACTAGAAATAGTACACCATCCAGCTCCTCTTGAACATCATATTCATGCAATTACTAATAAAACTAATGAAAACACTAATATAAAATGACAAAAGCTCTAAAAAGCAGATATTGACTGAAAGGTTCTGTATCTGTGTCTTTATTAGCATCTAGCATCCCTTTTGTTTTCTTCTACACTCCTTCATCATCATCATAATCTCCATAGCACCCCCCACTCTGTGTGATTAATTGCCATGTCCGGGCTGAGTGTGTCGCCCGATTGTTTCTATTGTTTGTAGTTGACAAAGGAGCATTTGGCTCCACACACACACACACACACACAGCTGGACGCTTGGTGCAGCTGCCACACAGATTCAAGCGCAGCGATCTGACAGCTGTGCAGGAGGACAGAGATCAGCTACCTGCAGAGAGAAAGTGTGTGTGTGTGTGTCATATCAGGACACAACTCTGTATAATGACATGGGTATGACACAGGTATTACAAGGAGAGGGTGACTTATGAGGACATAACCCATGTCCCCATTTTTCAAAACGCTTATAAATCATACAGAATGAGTTTTTTTGAGAAAGTAAAAATGCACAAAGTTTCCTGTGAGGGTTAGGGTTAGGTGTAGGGTTGGTGAAGGGAGAGAGAATATACAGTTTGTACAGAATAAAAACCATTACACCTATGGGATGAACACACTTTTCACAAAAATAAATGTGTGTGTGTGTGTGTGTGTTTGAGAGAGAGATTGAGAGTGAGAGTGTGAGCGAGAAAGTGTGAGAGTGTGAGTGAGTGAGTGGTGTGAAATTGTGCTGTCCAAGATGTGGATGAGTTTGTTTCTTCATCAAAATTGGCAAAATGTAGCATTGCATCTCTTGCTCACCAATGGATGCTCTGCAGTGAATGGGTGCCGTCAGAATAAGACTCCAAACAGCTGAAAAAAACATCACAATAAGTAATCCACACCACTCCAGTCCATCAAGTTAACATCTGGAGAAGACAAAATCTGTTTGTTTACAAGAAACAAATCCATCAAGACATTTAACTTCATACTGTTGCTTTCAGCTAAAACGTGAGTCCTCTATCCATAAGAACACCTCCTCCTGTGAAAAGGTCCATCTCCTGTTGTCTCTCACACTCAAATCAAAATCCACACAATTTTGTGCTTCTTGTCTTGTGCTTGATCTTTGCACATTTCTCTCCTGATTCAGACCAGATTTCACTGGAGGAAGCATTATTATGGATTATGGACTTGGTATTTTGGCTAAAAGTGATGGTTTGAATTTAAAAATGTCTTCGTGATGGATTAGTTACTTAGAAACATGCAGTCTTTAATTGGACTGGATTGGTGTGGATTACTTCTGGATTATTGTGATGTTTGTATCAGCTGTTTAGACTCTCATTCTGACGGCACCCATTCAGCTGCAGAGGATTCATTGGTGATTTAATGCTATATTTCTCCAAATCTAATGAAGAAACAAACTCATCCACATCTTGGATGGCTTGAGTAACTCAGTGTTCAAATATGTAACTCAGATATGTTCTGTTTTACAGCCATTTGTCGTTTATATTTCTCTCTCTCTGGAGGAACTGTACAACCATCGGGCCACATCCTGCCCCTGCCAGCGAGGAAATGATGTCATGACCTGTTCACTTCCTGAATGAACTGTTTAATGGTTCTGTTTTTCTGCCACATAACGTATTGCTATTGGAGCCTGGAACTCTCTCTCTCTCTCTCCCTCTCTGTCTCTTGTTCAATCCCTCTCACTTTTGCTCTGTTTTTCCCGCTTTCATCTTCTCTTTTGAGCCCTTCGCGCTCCCCCACCCACCCCAATCCCGCTATGGCTTTCTGTTGAAAACCCAAACCTCTCTTCATTTCCAGCCAAGCCTGATCCGTTTCCAAATCCTCCCTGCCCTGCCTGCCAACACCAACAGGCCGTCCGTGCGGAGCACAGAGGCGCTGGAGCGTATTTCAGCAGTGATTAACTCAAAGAGGCTTCTTTCTTCAGCCTGCAGAGGGAAGACTTGCGTGACAGCGTTGGCTATAAGGGTTAATCTTGAGCGCTCAGATATCTCGATAGAGAAACACTGAGAAAAAGGATTCTAGTTCACCCCAAAAATGTTGTTCCAAATTTGACTTTCTGTTTTCCGTAGAAAAAGTATATTGTCTATCTGTCTGTCTGTCTGTCTGTATATCTGTCTGTCTGTCTGTCTGTATATCTGTCTGTCTGTCTGTCCGTCCATCTGTCCATCTGTCCATCCATCTATATCTATATATCTGTCTGTCTGTCTGATTGTCTGTCTGTTTGTATATCTATCTATTTATCTGTCTGTCTGTCTGTCTGTCTGTCTGTCCATCCATCTGTCCATCCATCTATATCTATATATCTGTCTGTCTGTCTGATTGTCTGTCTGTTTGTATATCTATCTATTTATCTGTCTGTCTGTCTGTCTGTCTGTCTGTCTGTCTGTCTTTCTGTCCATCCATCTATATCTATATATCTGTCTGTCTGTCTGATTGTCTGTCTGTTTGTATATCTATCTATTTATCTGTCTGTCTGTCTGTCTGTCTGTCTGTCTTTCTGTCCATCCATCTATATATCTGTCTGTCTGTCTGTCTGTCTGTCCGTCCATCTGTCCATCCATCTATATCTATATATCTGTCTTTCTGTCTGTCTGATTGTCTGTCTGTTTGTATATCTATCTATTTATCTGTCTGTCTGTCTGTCCGTCCGTCCATCCGTCCGTCTATATCTATATCTATATCTATATCTATATCTATATATCTGTCTGTCTGTCTATGTCTATATCCATCCATCTATCTATCTGTCTGTCTGTCTGATTTGTCTGTCTGTCTGTATATGTATCTATCTTTATTTATTTTATTTATTTAACCTTTATTTTTCCAGGAAGGTCCCATTGAGTTTAAAATAAATCTCTTCTTCCAGGGAGTCCTGGCCAAGATGACCATATTAAAGTTTACAAAACACATAAAACAAATTCTAATCAGACAAGGTAAATACAAAAACATTAATCAAATGTCACCAAATTAATTAATACAGGTATATGTCTGTCTTTCTGTCTATATCTATATATCTGTCTGTCTGTATATATGTCTGTCTGTCTTTCTATCTATCTGTCTGTATATCTATCTGTCTGTCTGTCTGTCTGTCTGTCTATTTATCAGTCTATCTGTCGTTCTGACTTTCCGTCATTCTGTCTGTCTGTTTTTCCTCAGCAGGAGATTATTTTATTATGTTTGACTCTGCAGTGTTATGTTTGTCCCACACACACACACACACACATGGTGTGTGTCGGCATGTGGTTTAGGTGTCAGCTCATGAGCAGCAGGCAGTAGCACCTGATGTCTTTGTTGCTAAGCTTCTGCTCCTGTCTAGCAACTGTCACCGCAAAACTATCCTGGGAGTGTGCCACTGTCGCTATGCAATGTGAACTCTGGTGACCGGCTGACAGTTTGACCCCTGCTACGCTCAACAGTGACAGCGGCAGCAGCGTGTCCTTCTCATCTCGTCTCTCCAACTTCATCCTGAGGTGTGTTTCCTGTTGTCAGAGTAAATACACAGTGGGTGAATGAATATTTAAAATTCCCAGAGCTCGCTAGGCACTAGATCATGGGTTTGATTCCCAAGGAACGCAGGAACTGATTTAATGTATAGTAGTCTGAGGCCGATGTGATGCACATCTAGATGATACATTAAAGATACATATGAAGCAGCTAATGATGCGATTTAACCTTTTTAAGATGCAGTGTGATCTGATCTTGACTTGTAAAGGTCTCAGCTTTGGTCTGCCTATACTGAAACGCAACCACAGAGTCTTCAAACTAAAACTGAGTTTTCGAAAGTCTCCATTTTTGAAGGTGTAGTGTAAACAGCAGGTGTAACTCTAGCAAAAGTTATGCATTTTGAAAAGAAAGCACACTAGTGTGAGCGTAGCCTAAACCAAGCAACAGTGTCTATTCTATCAATCCCTCCTGAGGTCAGGGGAGTAATGGTTACCTCCACAGGTCTTATAGCTGGCCTCCGTTACACTAGCATTTAAATGAAGTTGAAAATAACCCAGAATATTTCTTCGAGTTCTCTGCTGGCTGAGCCAAGCTCTCATTTACACTGATGAAATCACAGCCGTGTCCCTTCAGCCGAGCGCTTGAGTTTTCATGCCGGTCAGGAGGTTCTCAAAACATCTCCAGCTACACACACACACACATACACACACACAGCTCATTGATTTGCAAGGTGGCATGAGTCTCGAAGAGTGAGTGTGTGTGTTAGCGCGCATGTTTAAAGCAGCTCCACATGAAAGTTTGAACCCAACACCACGGCCACGTGATCTGCTCTACAACGAACCCCGTTGTTCGTGAGCAGGTTTGATTTGGCCGGCCGTCAGTTATTGCACACACAGGTGTGTGTTTGTGTGAACGGCAGGATTATTTGCCTCCGCCGTCAATGTGGTTTCTTTACTAGTTTTGAGTCTTTGATGGTGGATTTTATCAGGATTTAGTGCTAAATATGTGACATTATTAGCTTACAAATCATAAGCTGAGATTTGCTTCCAGATGACAGTAATTCGAGATGTTTGCTAAGTCAAGAATCAGGTTTAATGTTGCTCATGTTTAGTGTTCGTGAACGTTCAGTGTGTATATTGATTATTAGACGCACCTTTTTCACCTGCTGGACCATAAAACAGGTTTAAAAACTGTGATGCATCGCACATCTCAGAATATTTCAAGATCAATGCTCTTGATGGTTTGCACAGACTTTTATTTTGACTTTAATTGAGAATATTCCTGAATGAATAAACATGTTTCACACGCTTGCTACCGCTGCTGAGAATTCACTGGGGTTTTTACATCTCACTAACAGACTGTTCAAATATATTCTTGTCTGTCTCATACATTCTTCAGGAGACAAAAAGAGAGACAGTCAATAGGCAAGGCATTTTTGCTCATTAATGTGGGCCGTCCCAAGCATGGTTGCAATGTGTTCACTGTTAAACTCGAAAATATATGTTTATTTTTATTTTTTTTCCAATCAGATAACATTTTAAGCTGTCATATGGTCATGTTAAAATGTACTCTACCTACGGGGCATGTTGTCACTTTGCACTTCCATTTTTTGAGGGTAAATACAGAAAAAGGATACACTGTAATTATCAAAAAAAGCCACATATTTGTGCTAGACAAGTGTAAAATTACTGTGGATAATATATATATATATATATATATTCTGAACCCGATGGTCTTGTATTTATTAATACTTTGAAATATTATTATATTTATTTCCAATTTATACTTAGATTTTTAATTTATGGTTCAGTCATTTTCTTTTGTCCTTTTGTTTATTTCAGTTTTAAATGTAATAAGTGTATTACTTTAAATTAAACTTATTTAATTTAGTTGCTGAGAGAACTTTTATCATAGAATATTTTTATTAAATTCTTTGCTTGTTTAGAAGGCCCTGTATGTTTTTTTATGTGTTCTCTTTTTGTAGTTTGTAGTTTACTTTTTTGTAAATAAGTATTTCGTTAAATAGTGTTTAGCCCATTTTCAAGTTAATGGTGTTTTCTGTTTGTTTAGGGGTTTAGCGGATGCTGGGCACTATTGCATGGAAAAGAGCTGCGTGAACATCCCACTAAACATCTCCAGAAACAAAGACAATGCCTGAGTTGTTCCTTTTACACATGCAAGTCAAACTCTCGTATAGTGAACCATTGTATTCTTCTTTTTATATATATATATATATATATATATATATATATAAATAGATTTTCATCTTTTTAACTTTTTAAATTAAACTCAATTATAGATGAAATGATAATGGATGGAAAAAATCTAGAATGACAAAGAGCATTTCATCATTTCTGTCTGGCTCCTTCACACACACTCTCATGCCGTGTGAATATGATGCGGGCGGGAGCGCGACCGCATGATTTGACACGCTGTGAATAACAGCTTCCTGTCTCCTAGAAACAGTGTGACGGTGAGCGCTGTCAGCATGCCACTGTTCACATTTCCCACTGTGTGTGTGTGTGTGTGTGTGTGTGTTCTGTCTGTCTGACAGACTGAGATGAGGAAACAGCATCAGCCTTCAACATCACTTTAACTTAAACTGTCTCAAAGTATTTTTCACCCTTTCAAAATGCCGCTCATCATAGATTCACAGTCAGTGTTTGGAATATAGTGCAGTGCACAATCTGTAGTCTTTATACTGACCATTAATACTTTCTATTAAGTATGTTAACAGTAGCTCTTTAAATCAGCCAATGGCTTTTAAATTATTATCTGAGATTTAAATACTTTTAAAAAATATTATTTTATTTTATTTTATATTAAAATAATTAAAAATAATAATATTCGTAATATACATTTTTATTTTTATTTTTACTTTTTTAAAATTATATTATTCATAATTTTTTTAGTTATAATGAAATACCTTTTTTAATTATTATTTATATTAAAACAAATTATTTTGTTTATATTTGTTTTATATTAATAAAATATTATTATAAGGTATTACTACACATTTTATTTTATTATTACTATTTGACATTTAAATAATAATAATTATTATTATTGTTATTGTTTTTAATGTTTAAAAAAATTATTTACAAATATTTAAAATATTTTATTTTAGGGTTATTTTGTTTTGTATTAATTTCTATTTATTGATGATGATGATGATTATAAAACTTGAAAAATTTGACATGATGATGATATGTGGCAAGCAACTTTTTTTAAAATGTTCATTGTTAAATACTATTATTATTGCTATTATTTGCACTGAATGTTTTGGATTTCAGTCAGAAATACTTTCAGCTCATGCATCACACAAGAGGTTGATTTAATCGCATTGCATTGTGGGATGCAGTCTGTGTTCCAAAACATTCTTCATAAAACAAACATTCCCTTCTCTGAAATCTGATTGGATAAGCGGCATTCGGATCTGTCTGCATACTTGAGTGGCGCGGACTGTGTGTGTGTGTGTGTGTGTATGTGTGTGTGTGTCTGGAGCCAGAACCTCCTCTCTGTCTCTTCTATCCAGCAGCGTTGGAGCCCGAGCACCAAGGACGCGTGTCTGTTTCTCGCCACAATAGACTACTGAGAATATGAGACACAAACAGACTGAGGACTGACGCGGTCACCGCTGGAACGGACAGAGAGGAGCGTTTAACATGAGCAGATATTTCTCCATCCACTCACCCACAGCATTCCTTTGCGTGGTCACAATTATCATCTCTGTCTCTTTGTCAGCTGCCAGACATTATTGTATTTCTTCAGGATCAGTTCTGGTCATATAAACGTCCTCAGGTCTGACAGAGAGAAATACCAAATATAACTCAAACAGTTCTGTGCTGTTCTTGTTATTGATACTTGATGCTGATTGGTTAATCACTGCAGTCTGCAGTCAAATTTGTAATAAAATAATACGTGAAAATCATTTAAAATTGTTAGAATAATTACAAAAAATTATAATCATAATGTAAAATAATTAAATATCAATATTTCTGATTAATAAGTAAAAACTGGTGTTTTTATTGGTGTAAAGCAGTGATTTTTACCAGTGATTTTTCAATGGGATTCAGGCACCGAACACCTAACAACACAAACATGAACACAAACTACTATAATCCTGGTAAAATCACCGATGATGAACAGCCTTTCACGCTTTATTGCTTTTATAATGCATCTTTATTATGATGACATTGCATTTGGAGTCTGTATTATTAAATGTTTTTGAAAGAAGCTTTTTCTGTCAATAATAATGATGACCATGGTAAAGAGGGTTGATTTGCCCTGTCAGAAGGTGATTGTAATGAAATACAGTACATCATTGACAGCCTGGTTACTGTATACAGTGCTTGAGATCATTCTGTTGATTTACTGATGGATTTTGACTCAGTTCTGATTGACTGCGAGACATAAGTGATATGATGTTGTCTGTAATTGATATGATAATTCATCTCTTTCTCTCTCTCTCCATCTGCTAAACACAGCTCTTCTGCATTGTCTCCTGCAGTCAAGAGTTGCCTCGTCGCTGAGGGTCAGGGGTCACGCGGGTCGAGCGAATCTGCCCCACCACGTGAGCCAGACAAAGACGCACTCATCACACACACACACACACACACACACAACTAATCGCTTGACATCCACATCCTCGTTCTCTTTTCATACAGTCAGTCTCTCTCTCTGTCTCTCTCTCTCTCTGTCTCTCTCTCTCTCTCTCTCTCTGTCTCTCTCTCTCTCTCTCTCTCTCTCTCTCTCTCTTTCTGTGTGTGATATTCTGGCTGACATTGCTGGCGTGGGCAAAGTCTTCTACTCTCATCTCTGGCAGAACAATCCTTTCAGTCCCCTACAGTGTGTGTGTGTGTGTGTGTGTGTGTGTGTGTGTGTGTGTGTGTGTGTGAGATCCTGAAATTCTTCTGAGTCCCTCACATTGGTTAAATGCTTTCAATAGCCTGTTAAATGTAGAATGTATTTTTTCTGATTATTGTGACCAAAAATGATTTTTACTTTATGTATACACTGAAATGTGTTTCTTACTCAATAATTCAGGACAAATATCTGAACATTCTTAAATAAAGATACATTTACTTGAGAAGCAAATAAAATAAGGGAAGAAGTAATATTTTCTGAAAAATGTGTAAAAATTAATTGAGTTCATGCATAAACAAGCAAAATATCTGTTGAGAAAAATTATCTTGATTTTCCGTTGAATTATGTATTTACCACACTTGCAGATTTTTTATTTTTTGTATTAAGTATAAACTCAGTTACTCACTTTAACATTAAGAGTTTTCTCTAAAGATACTTTGAAGCATTGAATATTGTGACGAGTCTAAACATATAAAAAAACACATAAAATCAAATTTATTTAATTATTTTTTAACAAAAAAACAGAACATCATAATATCCTAGACTAAATTTTATTTATTTATTTATTTTTTCATTCATTCATTTATAAATATCTCTTGATTTAAGAAAGTTGAAAGATTTGTAAGTTTTCAAGACAAGATTATTATTGTTGTTATTATTATTATTATGATTTCAAATACTATTATTTTGTGCATTATTGTTTTTTATTTATTAATCTGTTTTTTGTAGTGTAGCACTTTAGTACAGAGTTCAAAGTTTAAAGCAGCTTCACAGTAATAAACAGGAAATTCAACTATTTAAGCCATTGTCCTGACATTTTATCGATTTTACACGTCAGATTTTCCTACCCGGGTTTACTGCGCATGCACACATCAATATCGCTTCCTTTTTCTCATGCTAAACAATGATTTTTAATGTTTTAATCTGCATTACTGTACATTAGGCAGGTTTAGGGTTGGGGTAGGTGTAGAATTGTATAAAAACACAATCTAATTGGTACAAAGAAATATTATTGTTGGTTTCCTGTAACTGTATCCCTTCTAGCTACAACTGTACTTACTGTATTTGCATTACTGTAATGGTAGATTTAGGGTTGTCGTAGGTGTAGACATCAATAAACCATAACCTTACTTACTTTATGAAAGTGTCATTATTCAGCTCGTTTTTTTCTCATCTTTCATCTTTTAGAGTCACATACATGTTGCAAATGTTAAATTCTAGTCTGATTTTTTGTGAAATAATTTAACTGTGTAGTGTTTGCATAAGTCGGCTCGTATAAAATCACAGCTCACATCGGTGAAAGGATTTTTTGATTTTCTCACCTTGCGCTGTGAATACATGAACCGCTGCGCAGGTCACCAGATTGAATCATTCTGACTCTCGCCTGCCGAACGGCGTCTGAAGGCCAAACTAAATAAGAAAGTGTGAAATCTTGAACACACAGTGCAGTATTAGTGAGAACTGATGTCTGAGAGAAAAACATGTCACCTCGAGAGTGTGTGTTTGCATTGAAATAATCTGAATAACCGCTGAATACTGACCCAAATGTGTCATCTCAGTAGCAGAATAGGGTCAGAAGGTCTTTATACACTTTTTAACAAACATATACACATACATCTACTTTCCTGAAAAAAAAAATCCTTCCTTTTTGGTTCTTAATGGAGTGAGTATAAATTAATAAATTAGTAAATTAATGATTAAATGTGTGATCTAGATGTTGAAATGACTTCAGAGACAGCAACACTGACTCAACCAATGGTGTGAGTTTGGGGGCGTGGCTAATTGTCTGACCAATGATGGATGGGAAGAGTGTTTGTTAAGCTTTTGGTACTAAAATTACACACTTCAGTTTTAAAGCAATGAAATTAATAGTTTGTGTGTGTGTGTTTCCCACTGTATTCCACTCTGATTCAAGATTTAATTGCTAACATAATTACTTCCCAAAGTTTGTCTAAGAATGTAATCAGAGATTGTGTGTGTGTGTGTGTGTGTGTGTGTAAGAGACATTCCAGACAAACCACCCCACTGCCTGGTTTTAGGGGGTCTGTGGTCTCATTCCTCATTTCCTTCTGTCACAGCTTCTCTCTCTCACACACACACACACACACACACACACACACACACACACAGAGCGGAGTGTTTCTCACTGTGAAGCATCAGAAGCTCATGTTATGTTGGCCGTCACCATGGCAGCGTCAGGTTCAGCTGCAGCGGCCTCAGAAACTGTGCGGACACTTATAAATATATGAACATGATTGGATTCAATAACACAACATGAAACTACCGGTCATTTATTGTAAAGTGACACAACGCTAACACACTTTCCAAGCCAAACATTTCAAAGAAAGCTGTTTGTTTGTTGTTTGGTCTACTAATATTTGGTCTTGTACTTTTGTCATTTTCCCTCCAAAATGATGTAATTTCCTGGTGGATGATGTCATTAAGGAACTATCGTGTATCCATTATAATGTTACAAAAAAGTTCTATAATTTTGAACATTTGAAAATGTATTCTATGCACAATGCACAACTGTTTTCAACATTGATAATAATCAGAAATGTTTCTTGAGCAGCAAATCAGAATGATTTCTGAAGATCATGTGACACTGAAGACTGGAGGAATGATGCTGAAAATACAGCGGTACATCACAGAAATAAATTACATTTTAAGATTTATTCACATAGAAAACCGTTTATAATTTTAATAATACTAATTATTCTTCTTCTTATTATTATTATATATACATATGAATACATATTTATGTATGTATATATGAATATTGAATTAAATGATGTAAACTGTAAAGAAAAACTGCAGAGAAAATTCTGTATATAAACAAAACTCTTTAACAAGACGAGAGAGAGAGAGAGACAGAGAGAGAGAGAGAGAGAGAGAGAGAGAGAGAGAGAGAGAGAGAGAGAGAGTGCACAGGGCTTTGATTAGAGCTTCATTATTCGTCTGATCTGCCTCAGTCATTTCTCTGCTCTTTTCATCACGCTGGCCTTTCTTTTCATCCTTCATTCCTTTCCTCCTGATCTCTCTCTCTCTCTCTCTCTCTCTCTCTCTCTCTCTCTCTCTCATCCTCCTGTTCTCCATCCACACTCCTTTCACACACTCTGCGCTTGTCTTGCATTTCTTTCTGTAAACGGTGTCTGGCATGTCAAATTGTTAGCAGCAGTTGAGCAGCCTTCCTTCAGCTGAACACACACAAACCCACGATATGCAACACAGCAAAACTATTGGAATCAATACTGCTGTCTACACTGCAAGCTCTGCCATAATACAGCACGACACTGTTATGATCAGCGGATCAATGCACGATGAACCAAATGTCTGCTGCTACTCTAATGTCAAGCTCTTACACTCTGTTCACACTAAGAACGATAACAGCAGTATAATAGCACCCACACCACACAAATCCTGCAATTAAAGCTCTTACAGATATTTCTCAGTATTGGTAGAAAAAAGTCTGAACTGTGAGATATAAACTAACAAGAATAGAACTGCAAAAAAAAAAAAAAAAAAAGTTGCAATGACCTTTTTATTCATTTATTATTATCCCATGGCAGAAGCAAGCGTCCATGCTACCGTTCCTCAGTGGCGTTGTTGTTAAAGTTGTGGTGTGAACGATTAAAAGCTTTTTACCTGAAATAGAAATCTTTTGTAAAATCATTTTTTGTCTTTATCATCAATTCTGATCATCAACAAAGAAACCTTGCTAAATAAAAGTATTCATTTCTCTAATTCTTTTCCAAAAAAATAAAAATCATTCTAAGCTTTTGAATTATATAATGTCTAATGTTGCAAAAGGTTTTTATTTCAGATAAATGCTGATGTTTGGATCCTTCTATTCATTAAAGAATACTGTAAAAATATACTCATCTGTTTTAAATATTAATAAACAGCAAATCATCATATTAGAATGATCTTTGAAGGATGTGACACTGAAGACTGGAGGAATGATGCTGAAAATACACCTTTGATAACAGGAATAAATTAACTATATTCAAATAGAAAACAATTATTTTAAATGGTTAAAATATTTCACAATATTACTGCTTTTGTTGTACTTTGGATCAAATAAATGCAGGCTTGGTGAGCAGAAGACACTTCTTTAAAAACATGAAAAATCTTACTGTTCAAAATCTGTTGACTGGTAGGCTATAGATTACAGAAATGTTATATTGTAATGTTATATATAAGAAATATAACTGTAATACATAAATATATAAATATATGTGTTATATTGTAATGTTATATAAATAAATATCATTTCTGTCCCCCTCACTTCTGAAAATACAGACAAACAGAAACACACACAGACACATGCATTAAAAAAACAAACATAGACATGCAGACTCGCACGCACACACCCACACACTCTTATGCAGACACACACACACACTCACACACACACACAAGCAGACACACTCATATACACACAACCAGAGACACACACACATGCAGTCTGTGGGAAATGCCCTGTGTTTGAGGACAGTACAGGCACACACACGTACAGATTCAGCATCAGACACACACCCAATTTCATTCAGCTATTCAGAGTAATTGTTCTGCATGCTTACATGACTGGAATCGTGTAATTTATCATATAAATACCTGTAATGCTTCATGAAGTTATAATTAAAGCCAATTAAACAGATATAATGACCTGCATGTGATGTTTCCCGCTGTAATATGTACACGCAATATTAAACGGTTTTGGTTTATGACTGCTGATGGATTATATTAGATATGTATAAAACGATCTGGAAGCATCACTGGTTAGTTTGTGTGTGTGTGTGTGCGTGCATGCGTGCGTGCATGTGCGTGTGTGTGTGTTTAAGGGATAGTTCCCCTAAAATGAAGATTTTGTCATTATTTATTTATGTCGATTCAAACCAGTGTTACTTTCCTTCTATGAAACAACGTTATCATTATGAACTAAAAACAAACATTTTTATTACTTAAAAGATAAACATAAACTGAAATAAAATAAAATATTAGAAATATATATTTTTTTAAACTTAAACTTTTTTTTTTATTTCAGCTAGTTGCCAACATTTCGCATTTTCCTTTAGTTTGAGGTACTAAAATAACTTAAACTAACAAATTCTATAGAAATATTTAAAAAGCAAAAACCCCCCCAAAAAAAATTGCTTAAACTTTAATAAGTGAAATAAGATAAATATTAACTGAAATACAATAAAAAAGTTACAGTTAAATTTAAAACAGGAAATAAAGATTTCATGTTGAATATATAAATATGTATAGATTTAGATAGTTTTAGTTTTTTATATATTTATATTTCTCTTTTTTGTTATTTTAGTACTTCAAAACTAATTCAGTTACACAGCCAACATTTCTTTTTAATTCTCTTTTTCATTTTAATTTATTAAGTTTGTTTTTATTTCTTTTTTTTCAGATTTATTTTAAGTTCTGGAAACAACTTCTTATTATATCAGTTTTAGTTCTAGTTAATAACAAAACTGAGAGAAAAAACTGATTACTCTTTAATGTCTGCTTTTGAGTCTTGAACTTTTATCTTACGAATGCAATTATGTACATGAATCATTTGCAATCACATACTTATGACATGTATTTATTTATGTATTCACATATGGCACAAAAATTGTATATGTTTGTATGTGTAAATATGTATGTGAATAAATAAATAGATAAATTATTCTAAATTATTTTTTTTAAAGTGTGTTTAATTATAAAGGATGAGAAGAAGCTATAATAATCCGTTGGGATAGTTAATGAGGGTTAAAACATTACTGAGACAGTTTTACCATGTTTTTCAGACAGTTTTTGTACCACATTAGTTTTGCAAAAGTGTATTTTATTCTTCTTAATGTCACATACACACTTAATGTTCGTAAAACCTCCTGAGTAACCACCAATCAGTTCATAAATGATGTTTGTCTCCAGCTAATATCCTCCATCGTCGTCAAACACACACTAAATAAATAACTAAATAACCAATGACGTGTGTGTGTGTGTGTGTGTGTGTGTGTGTGTGTTCTTCGACTAATTATCTCTAATTGACCAGGGGAAATGTCAAGCCTGTATTAACGCTGCATGGTAGCAAGAAACGATCAAAGACATGTGAGGGAAACTGCAGGCTTTAGTACATCTCACACACACACACACACACCCCGTGCTCTTTTGTTGAGAGATGCAGCGCTGAATGTCAGAGATGGGCTCAGGTTTGAACACATAACGCAGAGCTTGTCAGAGCACGAGATCAAGCAGTTTGGACTGATTTCACTGACTATGATCATTCATCATTATGTTTTTAATCTGGAATCACAGCAAAAGGGAATTCTTTGAATGATTATTTATAGAAGTGATCATTTGTGGTGTATTTTGAGCTCTGAACTGACTGCCGCATCCTTTGTTTCTTGTCTCTCTTGTTCTTTCATGTCTTTCTGGTCTGTTCACAGCAGACATGAGAGCAGCACATCTCTATGAAGACATAACTCACTGAAAAGGTCTTTATGTTATTATTTTATTATTATTATTTTAATTGCTTGACGTGTTTCAAGTATTTTAAGGGCGTTTTATGCATTATTTAAATTTTTTGTGTCATTTTATCATTATTTATTTTATGTCTACTATTTAAAGAGTATATTTCAGAATAATTTGAATGCTGAACAATTATTTCAGTTCTCCACGTTGCTTTCAAACAACAATGCGAACATTTACAGTCTGAAGATATATATATATTTTACATATATGTTTTTTATGGAGTTCAGGTTATTTATTTATTTATAAATTAATGGATTAATGATTGAACTTAGTGAACTTAAATTTAGTTTTTCAGAAAATTACCAAAGTTTGTCAAGTTTTACCAAGTTTTACCAATTATTAAATAATTTTTAAATATATATGTATGGACTGCATTTATAGATAGATAGATAGATAGATAGATAGATAGATAGATAGATAGATAATGTTAGTGTCATTTAGTCATTATGGTTTTTGTTTTTTAGTGTACTTTTTCCAAGATTAGTTATTGATTAATTAATTAATTAATTAATTAATTAATGATTCATTCAGGTTTTCCAAAAAAAAAAAAAAAAAAGTTTGACATCAAATGAAAATTTTATATTTTATGTTGATTAGTTATTGTTTTTTGTTGTTTTTGTTTTTTAAATTAATAAAAAATAAAATAAAAACATTGTCTGAATGCTGAAAAATGTGTTCAGGTATTCACTTTTTAAGTGAAAATAATTTTATCACATCTATTTATTTATTTGTTTGTTCATTCGTTCATTATTAATGAATGAATGAACAATTTATTTAGGTTTTTCAGAAAATGACAAACGTTTGACAAATTAATACTTAATAATTTTGTCTCATGCAATCATTTTATTAATTTATACGTTTTTTAGTTGACATGTAATGAATACTGTCATATTTTTGTGTCATTTAGTTGCTGTTAACAGGCCTTTTCTCGTCCATTCTCTTCATTCTTTACACAGCTGATCCTCAGACGTCACACACACACACACACACACACACACACATCAATCTTTCCTTTAGCTCGACTGACAGGCCTTTATTGTTGCACAATAGGAAACCCCCACAACACACAGATTCATCACCAGCCCCCAACAATCCCAGAATCCCCCAAGAGAGCCGCAGATGGTCACCCATCACGCACTGCATCAGATAACTGCAGTTTATCTCTGCAGATTAATATTCATCAAGAGCAACAGAACACACTATAATGTGATCAAGAGTCCAAACAGACACACAGTCTACACCAGCATTAGCCTCTTTCAGTACACAAACACACACTCATAGGTCTGAGACTGTTGCTGTTCATCTGAGATGTCTCTCATATCTCTGACACCTCCAGAGCGGATGCTGTTATTGTTTTAATCAGTCAGCAGCAATCAAACAGCCCGCAAAAACCTAGAGAGCTGCCTGCAATATTCATGATGAATGCTGCAGCTCTGCTGTATAATATTGCATTTCAGTTATTGTCAGACGTGCCGAGCAACATATCAAGACATTTCAGTGATGTATGTTTTTAATACTTCTGTAGACTATGAAGCATGAGTGTGTGAGTGAGTGTGTGTGTGTGTGTGGAACATTTTTGCAATTGTAGAAGGAAAAATATGTAGCCTACATTTTTTTCTGTATTTTTCATGTAGTAAATTGCATAAAAAAAAAGAAAAAAGAATGTCACTATATATATATATATATATATATATATATATATATATATATATTTATTAATAATTTAAAATATTAATACAATGAATACATTTCATACATTTATTCATTATATTAATATTTTAAATGACTAAAATATATTATAATAATGTTATTACATTAATTATTGTTTGATATGGACAATGTTAGTTTAGACGTATAATGTTTTTCTATTTTAATTTAACAATTAATTCATTTAATATGAATATAGATTTAATATAGATTAAAATGGATTAATAATCACTGCACGTACATTTTTCACTGTTAATTAAGTCAGAATTTAATTTTTATTATAAATGGCAAAGTGTACTTATGTACACTACCAATCAAAATTTTGGAGCTGGTAAGATTTTTTTAAAAGAAGCCTCTTCTGCTCACCAAGGCTGCGTGAACTTGATTCAAAATACACTGAAAACAGTAATGTTGTAAAATATTATTACAATTTAAAATAGCTGATTTCAATATGCGTATATTGTAAAATGTAATTTATTTCTGTGATCAAATCTGTATTTTCAGCATCATTCCTCCAGTCTTCAGTGTCACATGACCTTCAGAAATCATTCTAATATGAAGATTTACTGCTCAGTTGATTTGAAATAGAAATCCTTTGTATTGCCTGGATTCTCCTTTTATGACAAGTTTAATGTGTTTCTCAAACATTGGAAGGGTAGTGTACTTTGTTTAAAATAAGCTTTTTCAAGTTTCAAACCTTATTCATGCATTAAGACATTCAACATTTAGACATTCATATTAGTGAGACATTCGAAAACTTTTTGTGCATTGAAAAATTCTATGTTAAATGTTCTTTGTGGAACCATCAATGCCTTTATTTCAAAGGCAGAGTTGGAACCAGATATGAGAGAAGTCTGCACTATGTGGTGAATTTATGCAACCATTTATCTGTTTCAGCATCTCAGCACGGGTGTAGCGTTTATTAATCAGATGAGGTGTTTTTGTCAGCGCTTCTGGAGAATAACCTCTCTCAAGAGTGACATCACTGTGGTTTCCTGTCAGTACGGCAACCGTCGGCCTCGGAGGCATAGACATGATATGTGAGAGATGTGCTGCTTCCCTCGCTTCACACCTCGTCCCGTCTCTCACCAGCTCGCTTTAGATCTGCAAGCGTGAAAATAGATTTCAGAGCGGTTCTGAGAAATCAAAACATCCTGCCTCTTCTAACACACCTTCATCACCATCATCATCATCTTGATTCCACCCTGCTAACATTCTTAAAATAATGGAATGTTCTTATAATGTTCTCAGAATGTTCTGGCAAGGTTGTCCCAAAGTTCTGAACAAACATTCTTCCAGTGCTTTAGTAGAATGTTTTGATCTATTATAGAGTTATATGGTATTTAACAGCATTCTCTAAACGTTTTTCATAAAAATAAATAAATAAATAAATAAAAAACATTATTTATATATCATTCAATGTTTTTCAGAAACGGATTTGTTCACTTTTTTTACGTAAATATTTATGGTGCAGAGAACATTCAAAAATAACGTTCCCATAACGCTTGATAAAACAGAATGTTGCTGTAACATTTTCTTTAACATTCACATAACCAAGAAAAAAAATCCTTTCAGAGTTTAAAAACTAGATGTTTTGAACGTTCAGAGTTTTTGTTAGCTAGTTTGTGATTTGAAAACTGATTTTTTTACTTTTATAACATATGTAAATGTTTTGAAAACATTATTAAAGATCCCAGACAGCTCAGGGGCTAGCAAAAACATGTTCTAAAAACATTTTTGTAACGTTTTCATTAATAAAAAAAAAAAAAAAAAAAATAACATTATTTTGGAATGTACTTTTTATGCGAATTTTGAGGGAAAATTCCATTTTACCATTCACTGTGCAAACATTATGGGAATGTTAGTTTTGAATGTTCTCTGAACGTTCTGAAGCAACATTTAAAAAACATTAGACGAATGTCTAACTAAAACATTTCAGAAAAAAAAAATGTATAAATGTTTTGTGTTAACAATTTGAAAATATTATTAAAGACCAAATAACTTTGAATAAATGTTCTATTTATTTATTGGAAGAATATTTTTATAACGTGAGAGAACGTTCAATGTTAGCTGTGTCAGTCCACACACACACACACACACACAAACAGTTATTTCAGTCTGCTTCTGCATCGTACACTTTTAGTGTGCATGTGTGAAGTCTGTGTTATAGTCAGGATAAGGTCACTGAGGTTTGTGTGTGTGTGTGTGTTTAAATGTTGCATGAGTTCTGGCTCTGCATGCATGCGTTATCATCACATATCATCACCTCCTGCTTGATGTTTTGTGCTGTAATCAAAAAGCAGACCAGGCTTTGTGAAATGCAGCTAAGAGTTCAGAACTGTCAGGACTGAGTTTGGCATTCAAGCTGTTCATGTTTGAAACCTAAACTTCTCAGATCTATTTTTAGCTTTTCCCCCATTTCTAGAATAAACCTATAAACCATCTGAAGCCAGTGATAAAGAAGTGACTAAAAAATTTGGTAAAATAATTTACTAACATTTAAAAAGTCTCTACTGCTCGCAGAGCTACATTTATTTTACCAAAAACACGGTAAAAATGGCTACATATTATAACAATTCAGAATAAATGTTTTCTATATGAATATATTGTGAAATGTAATTTTTTCTGCTTTATTGCTAGTTGTTATCTAGGGTGTTCTGAATGGTTGATATGGCAATCTATTGCGTTTTTGATAGGTTCTTCATGAATATTATCCTAAAATTATTCCTCTGTTTTATCATCCATCAGGTGAGGCTATGTCATATTTATTGCTGCTATGAATATCAATCATGATGATAATGGTTTTACAGTGTTTGTCATTACAAAAATGTGTTTGTTTGCACAGACTGCAGCGGGACGTAACACCATCTACAGCGAACACATTTCATCAGGTGTGTGACTGTTCTCGGCTGATCTTAGACACGCAGAACTGCTTCAGCTGAGTTTGTTTGATATAATGAGGCTGGATTGAGCTGTCAGGCTCATGTTGATGGATATGAAGCTCAGTTGTGTGTATTTTGGGTTACACTCGATCGCCTCTATTGTTAAAAAGTAACACTCGTACATCATCTCTATTTCCAAATGCTTTGTTGCTTGGCGACTGTATCTCTTTGTGGTGTTCATGGTCTCTCATTACGCCAATTCAAAGCACGACTTTTAAAGATGCATAGCAATGTGAATATTTCTCAGGTGCGGTGTGTTTTAAACACAGGCACAGTTTCACATCATCAGCCCTTCTGAATTATCTGCATTCTGTTTTTATGAATTTCTGTTCTTAAAATCAGTCTTTGAGAATGTCTTCTACCAAAAAGAGGGTTTTGGAGGGTTGGTGGTTGCTTTGGTGAATCGGATGATTGGTAGAGTGTTCTAATTGGTTGCTTGGGCATTCTAGATTGTTGCTAGGATGTTCTAGGTGATTTATGAGGTGATCTGAATGGTTGCTAGGGTGTTCCGGGTGGTTGCTAGGATGTTCTAGATGGTGTTATTGTGTTCTGTGTGATTTCAAGGGTGTTCTAGGTGGTTGCTAGTGTGTTCTGGGTGTTCTAGGTGGTTGCTAGTGTGTTCTGGGTGTTCTAGATGGTTGCTAGTGTGTTCTGGGTGTTCTAGATGGTTGCTAGTGTGCTATGGGTGATTTCAAAGCAATTCTAGATGGTTGCTAGTGTGTTCTGGGTGTTCTAGGTGGTTGCTAGTGTGTTCTGGGTGTTCTAGGTGGTTGCTAGTGTGCTCTGGGTGATTTCAAAGCAATTCTAGATGGTTGCTAGTGTGTTCTGGGTGTTCTAGGTGGTTGCTAGTGTGTTCTGGGTGTTCTAGGTGGTTGCTAGTGTGCTCTGGGTGATTTCAAAGCAATTCTAGATGGTTGCTAGTGTGTTCTGGGTGTTCTAGGTGGTTGCTAGTGTGTTCTGGGTGTTCTAGATGGTTGCTAGTGTGCTCTGGGTGTTCTAGGTGGTTGCTAGTGTGCTCTGGGTGTTCTAGGTGGTTGCTAGTGTGTTCTGGGTGTTCTAGGTGGTTGCTAGTGTGTTCTGGGTGTTCTAGGTGGTTGCTAGTGTGCTCTGGGTGTTCTAGGTGGTTGCTAGTGTGTTCTGGGTGTTCTAGGTGGTTGCTAGTGTCTTCTGGGTGTTCTAGGTGGTTGCTAGTGTGTTCTGGGTGTTCTAGGTGGTTGCTAGTGTGCTCTGGGTGTTCTAGGTGGTTGCTAGTGTGTTCTGGGTGTTCTAGATGGTTGCTAGTGTGTTCTGGGTGTTCTAGGTGGTTGCTAGTGTGCTCTGGGTGTTCTAGGTGGTTGCTAGTGTGCTATGGGTGATTTCAAAGCAATTCTAGATGGTTGCTAGTGTGTTCTGGGTGTTCTAGGTGGTTGCTAGTGTGCTCTGGGTGTTCTAGGTGGTTGCTAGTGTGTTCTGGGTGTTCTAGGTGGTTGCTAGTGTGCTCTGGGTGTTCTAGGTGGTTGCTAGTGTGTTCTGGGTGTTCTAGGTGGTTGCTAGTGTGTTCTGGGTGTTCTAGGTGGTTGCTAGTGTGCTCTGGGTGTTCTAGGTGGTTGCTAGTGTGTTCTGGGTGTTCTAGGTGGTTGCTAGTGTGTTCTGGGTGTTCTAGGTGGTTGCTAGTGTGCTCTGGGTGTTCTAGATGGTTGCTAGTCTGTTCTGGGCGTTCTAGGTGGTTGATAGTGTGTTCTGTGTGTTCTAGGTGGTTGCTAGTGTGTTCTGTGTGTTCTAGGTGGTTGCTAGTGTGTTCTGGGTGTTCTAGGTGGTTGCTAGTGTGTTCTGTGTGTTCTAGGTGGTTGCTAGTGTGTTCTGGGTGTTCTAGATGGTTGCTAGTGTGTTCTGGGTGTTCTAGATGGTTGCTAGTGTGCTCTGGGTGTTCTAGATGGTTGCAAGTGTGTTCTGTGTGTTCTAGGTGGTTGCTAGTGTGCTCTGGGTGTTCTAGGTGGTTGCTAGTGTGTTCTGGGTGTTGCTAGTGTGCTCTGGGTGTTCTAGGTGGTTGCTAGTGTGTTCTGGGTGTTCTAGGTGGTTGCTAGTGTGCTCTGGGTGTTCTAGGTGGTTGCTAGTGTGCTATGGGTGATTTCAAAGCAATTCTAGATGGTTGCTAGTGTGTTCTGGGTGTTCTAGGTGGTTGCTAGTGTGCTCTGGGTGTTCTAGGTGGTTGCTAGTGTGTTCTGGGTGTTCTAGGTGGTTGCTAGTGTGCTCTGGGTGTTCTAGGTGGTTGCTAGTGTGTTCTGGGTGTTCTAGGTGGTTGCTAGTGTGTTCTGGGTGTTCTAGATGGTTGCTAGTGTGCTATGGGTGATTTCAAAGCAATTCTAGATGGTTGCTAGTGTGTTCTGGGTGTTCTAGATGGTTGTTAGTGTGTTCTGGGTGTTCTAGGTGGTTGCTAGTGTGCTCTGGGTGTTCTAGGTGGTTGCTAGTGTGCTATGGGTGATTTCAAAGCAATTCTAGATGGTTGCTAGTGTGTTCTGGGTGTTCTAGGTGGTTGCTAGTGTGTTCTGGGTGTTCTAGGTGGTTGCTAGTGTGTTCTGGGTGTTCTAGATGGTTGCTAGTGTGTTCTGGGTGTTCTAGATGGGTTTTCTAGATGGTTGCTAGTGTGTTCTGGGTGTTCTAGATGGTTGCTAGTGTGTTCTGGGTGTTCTAGGTGGTTGCTAGTGTGTTCTGGGTGTTCTAGGTGGTTGCTAGTGTGCTCTGGGTGTTCTAGATGGTTGCTAGTCTGTTCTGGGCGTTCTAGGTGGTTGATAGTGTGTTCTGTGTGTTCTAGGTGGTTGCTAGTGTGTTCTGTGTGTTCTAGGTGGTTGCTAGTGTGTTCTGGGTGTTCTAGGTGGTTGCTAGTGTGTTCTGTGTGTTCTAGGTGGTTGCTAGTGTGTTCTGGGTGTTCTAGATGGTTGCTAGTGTGTTCTGGGTGTTCTAGATGGTTGCTAGTGTGCTCTGGGTGTTCTAGATGGTTGCAAGTGTGTTCTGTGTGTTCTAGGTGGTTGCTAGTGTGCTCTGGGTGTTCTAGGTGGTTGCTAGTGTGTTCTGGGTGTTGCTAGTGTGCTCTGGGTGTTCTAGGTGGTTGCTAGTGTGTTCTGGGTGTTCTAGGTGGTTGCTAGTGTGCTATGGGTGATTTCAAAGCAATTCTAGATGGTTGCTAGTGTGTTCTGGGTGTTCTAGGTGGTTGCTAGTGTGTTCTGGGTGTTCTAGGTGGTTGCTAGTGTGTTCTGGGTGTTCTAGATGGTTGCTAGTGTGTTCTGGGTGTTCTAGATGGGTGTTCTAGATGGTTGCTAGTGTGTTCTGGGTGTTCTAGATGGTTGCTAGTGTGTTCTGGGTGTTCTAGGTGGTTGCTAGTGTGTTCTGGGTGTTCTAGGTGGTTGCTAGTGTGCTCTGGGTGTTCTAGATGGTTGCTAGTCTGTTCTGGGCGTTCTAGGTGGTTGATAGTGTGTTCTGTGTGTTCTAGGTGGTTGCTAGTGTGTTCTGTGTGTTCTAGGTGGTTGCTAGTGTGTTCTGGGTGTTCTAGGTGGTTGCTAGTGTGTTCTGTGTGTTCTAGGTGGTTGCTAGTGTGTTCTGGGTGTTCTAGATGGTTGCTAGTGTGTTCTGGGTGTTCTAGATGGTTGCTAGTGTGCTCTGGGTGTTCTAGATGGTTGCAAGTGTGTTCTGTGTGTTCTAGGTGGTTGCTAGTGTGCTCTGGGTGTTCTAGGTGGTTGCTAGTGTGTTCTGGGTGTTGCTAGTGTGCTCTGGGTGTTCTAGGTGGTTGATAGTGTGCTCTGGGTGTTGCTAGTGTGCTCTGGGTGTTCTAGGTGGTTGCTAGTGTGTTCTGGGTGTTCTAGATGGTTGCTAGTGTGCTCTGTGTGGTTGTCAGCTGGTGGCTAGAGTATTCTTGATTGTTGCTATGTTGTTCTGGGTTGTTGCTAGGTTGTTCTAGATGGATGTTAGATGGTTGATAGGGTGTTCTGGATGGTTGCTAGGTGGATTCACACTGTCAGAAGTGAGAACAGCCTTCACTTTTGAGTCTATGTGTTCTTCTGGACTTTATATGGCTCTGTTCCCTCCTTCAGTGTCCATCTGGTTGACAGTGATAATTCAGCACAAAAGCTGTCACTCAAATCCACAAGATTCTGATCATTCGGCTGTGATGGACCCAACACTTCCTCTCATGATCAGGTGTCTTCTCTAAGTGCCTCTGAGTAGGTGTGACTCTTTCTAACATCAATCAGTGTGACAGGACATCAATATTGTGCTTGTGTGTGTTCCCATGACATCCCATAATCCACCTCTCCTTTAGCATGGTGATGTGTTGATGTGATGTACAGACATGCCTTTAACCCTGCATGTTGATTGTTTTACTGTGTTTAAATGCCAAACACGTTCACACACACTCAAACACTCAGAAAGGAGCTTGTCTTCATATTTTCATTTCGACAAAGATGCTAAACAATTTTACAGAAAATGTTTCCTGTTGGATATTTTTGATGCCATTCACCTGCTTAATGATAAAATATGTAAAAAATATAAAGACGATCACAGAGTGCAGGACATCAGTACATTTGAACTCCTCTAAAGAGCCTTTCTTAAAAATAAATAGTTAAATTCTGATTGGTGAATTTTATAGATCTCTCAGGAAAAAGCAAGCACACAACCATAAAAAATAAAATAAAAAACTAAACAAAATATCTGGGTTGTCTTTAATCTAAAATCCAAAATAAAGTAAGTGAGTAACTAAATGCTGATTTAAATGATTAGTATCATTAATATATTGCATTTACAGTTAATATATTTCAATATAACATTTAACTTAATTATTATATTTTATTATTATGATATTGCATGTCTGATAACAACAAATTTTAATATATATGTAAATGTATGTAACATATATATATATATATATATATATATATATATATATATATATATATATATATATATATATATATATATATATTTACATATATTACAGTTTTTTGTTATCAGACATGCAATATCATAATATATAATAATTTATTTAGTCTTTACATATTATATATTTATTCATTTATAGATAAAAGTTACTGTAATATGTATGTGTATATGCACAAATTTTATATATTTATTCACGTTTCATTATACATTATATATTTATTGATTTATTTTTATATAACTGAAATTTGCTGTGTGTTTGTGTTTCACATGCATTAACGTTTGGCTGCTATATATTTATATATATATATATATATATATATATATATATATATATATATATACACACATACACATACAGTAACAAAGAAATATATTTTCTATCAGTGTAAAGTCCAATAACTACCCTAAAAAGTTATTTTTAAAAGTATATAAATATATAATAAATAATATTACATATATTAATTTATTTATCATAGCAACTTTTTTGTTTGTTTGTCTACTTGCAGCAAAAACAAACAAACAAAAACAGAATCAAATACTTAAACTACAGATATTTTTTCTGGTACAATGACTAAATGAAATGCAAAAAGTGTATAAAAAAAAAAACCTGGACATGTCCTTCTCAGGATTCATACATGCATATACATGTGTTACATAGGAAATTGAATTCCTGACCTCAGGAATCAAATAAGCGTGTGTATATGTATTATATGTGTGTGTGTGTGTGTTTCAGTGTTTGCTCTGTGTGTTTGTTTTTCCACAGACCCATAAATAAGGTTGTATAGTGATCCAGCTCTGTACACGGCTAGATGACACGCTTCATGTTTGTGTGTGTGTGTTTGTTTATGGCACATGTGTTTCTGCTTTATGCAGTGTGTGTGTGTATGTGTGTGTGTGTGTAGTAACGGGGGTATAGGACTCCCTGTAGTTCCTCTTTCAGATATTTTAATTAGATAAAAGGCGTCTGGATTAAAGGCAGTTCCTTAGTGCAGACTTCCCTCCAGTGCGGTGGAGAGTTGATTTATGGGGCTTCAGCAGACAGAGCTGCCCAGTCAGGAGCTCCGCAGGTGGGGGAGACAACAGTCCTGCACCCCCCACTGATGGAGAACCTGACACACACTCGGACAGAACTACAGACAGATACAGAGCAGACACACAAGCCTACAGCCATTAACAATGGTAAAATACTTGGAATTGCAAATCAATATGCAGAAACAATCATAAGTGAGTCATCTGAGCATAATTCTGTGGCACTTCCAAAATTGTTTGTTTTTAGAATGCAAACACTTGAACCAATGGCGAAAGTTTAGGGCGTGGCTTTCTCTAGGGCTGACCAATGGTAGACGAGGAGTGTGTTCAGGAAACCTCTTTGAAAACAGTCATAACTTTTACACTTCAGCTAGTGGTGTAGTCATTAGTTCACATTTAAACAGCGTTATTCAGAGTTGTTTTATTTAATGTTATAGCTTATTTAAATATTTTAATTTGACCTTGAATTTTTATTTCCAGAATTTCATTTGAATCATTACTAAATATATAATATAATATAATATAATATAATATAATATAATATAATATAATATAATATAATATAATATAATATAATATAATATAATATAATATTTTTTTAGTTTTCAGGTTTTTGCTATTATTTACTATTTCTGGTTCTTTAAAATGTTAATAACTTTTTATATTTTTTTAGTTTTCATATTTTCAAATCTAAAATTTCATCTTGTTTAGACTTATTTAAACATAAGTCTAGCACAAATGTACTATTACTACTACAAAGAAAAAACACTAATTAATATAGTGTATAAGAAAAATATAAAAATATATAAATTATTAAATAAAATAAAATTAATATTATATAATATGCATTGTTATTAATTTATAATATATATTTTTACTATAGCTCATTAATATTTTAAATTAACCTTTCATTTGTATTTTCAGTTTTCATTTTAATTTCAGTTTAATTATTTTTTTTATTATCACTTTCTGTTTTTTTTTTTTTGGTGTTTTTATATCTCCATATAGTTTTTTTTTTTTTTTTTTTTTTTGTCATTTTAGTTTTTCAACATACAATTATTTATTAATTTTTGTTATTTTTAATAATAGCTGCGAAAGCAATATTTAATCTAATATTTATATTTATATATATTGTCTTTAAAAAAAAAACATACAGATAAAAATGTCTTTCCCTGATTTTTCAAAATCGTAATCTCTTTTGTAAATATAGAAATGCATTTTTTTCAAATCAAAATTTAGTTTTCTAAATTTCTAAATAATGCACTTTCTGATCCACTGTGTTTATGTTCTGGACCCAAAAAACAGTCAAGCTTTGCAAAACATTAGCACACTTTGTGTATTTATGCTAAATATACTACATACACAAGCTAAATACAATATAAATATTACTTTTAACATTGTAATTTAACAAGGTAAATTCCAAATTCCATCACTCAGTTCCAAAATCTAAACAGTGTGCAATTTTAGCATTAGATTAGAGTTGCTCATGCCTATTATAAACATACAAGTTGTTCAAAACTGATGGGGGATAGTCAATGCTCATAAGTATGAGAAACATGCTAACATTATGCTCTCTGCTGTGTGCTAGTCAAGCTTCTGTTGCTGCTGCTCGTGTAAGTGTTTCAGGTTGGTCTCTAATGAGAAAGTTGCTCCCTATGTAGACGTCGAGGCAGTTGACTGTGTTTTGGCACAGATGTTATACCATACGCTGCAGGTCTGATGGAGTCCAGACCTCTAGTTCTGTTTAGCATCAGCGCTAACACATTTATTACTGTTTGTCTGAACACTGTTTATTGAACTGATTTATAGTTTACAGCATTTATTTGTTTGTTTGCTGGTCACAGCGCTGTTTTTATACGCTGCCGTTTGGATTATACAGTTTGCATTGAGAAAATTAGGCATGTCGGCTTTGTAAACCTAAAATGACTCACAAAATATCAAATATAGTTTGAAAATCAAAATATTTAAGTATGTTAAGTTCATTTCAAGAATATTGTCTTAATATGTTTTAAACATTTTCGGAGAAAAGTCCTGAAATTGTTTATTTTTTTACTGGCAAATGCTTGTTTCTTATTTTAAGCATAAATCTAATCTCAAATCATTATTTTGATTTGACTTGGTAGAAAATAAATTAGAGGTCAGAGTTTTAATTTGAAAACGCTTGTCAAAGCACCATAAACTTAGTATTTTATTTTATATTTTAGCCATTTTTTACAGTCATTTTTCTGTGGTGCATAACGATTTTCTCTCTCTCTCTTTAAGAAACAAAATATCAAGGACACAAACGAATGCAGTTGCACTAAAAAAAGAAAGCAGGCAAGAGATTTTGTATGTTTTGATCCAGCGTTCTGACTATAGCCTTCGGTTTCTGTGGAGACAGAAGTTTGTGAGTTTGACATGTTATTTTCTGGTTTGAACTTCTGAGAGAGAGACAAATCTACACAATCCAATCGATGCTGTTCTGTACGTTTCTTCACTGTAATTACTGGCAATCCACAAAGGAATTCACACAACTCAGCTTTTCCCTAACAACAGCCAGAGAACACAACTCTCTCTCTCTCTCTCTCTCTCTCTCTCTCTCTCTCTCTCTCTCTCTCTCTCTGTCTCTGTCTTATAACAACCTTATGGCTCTTATAACATCCAGAATCAAGGCAGAGTTTGCATATTTTAAACTAATGAATGATATGGACAACTTTATTGAAATTTGGGCTTTGAATGATGTTTTGTGCTCAGTGGATTATGAAAATGAGCTGGTTTTAAATTTATGAGGGTTTCTTTTGTGACTTGAAAAAAAAATTATTCAATACTTTGTAATGTCTATGAGGATGTATGAGTTTCTGAGTGGGTATATGTGTTTATCAATGTACATCTGAGAAAATAGATGTTTATGAAGAATGTCTTTATAGTGTAAGTATAAATAAAGGTGTTAAAAGTCTCTCTCTCTCTCTCTCTCTCTCTCTCTCAGATTTCTGGGCTCCGTCTCATTCGTTCATTGGTTTATAAGTGCTGTGAGTTCAGGGGTATGTTCGTGTCCTGTGGGCTCCTGTTGTCATATTGAGAATGTTGCATCATGAGACATTTATAGACGTGTTTATTTATCATTGGTGACTATCTGAGCATCTGGAGATCTGAGGAGTTTGTTAGTAGGTAACTAAGTCAAGTCATGAGTGATTTGAACAGACGCCTGAACCTACACTAAACTAAAAGTTTTCAACATTGATAATAATAAAAAAAAAAATTCTAATTACCATATTAGGATGATTTCTGAAGATCATGTGACACTGAAGACTGGAGGAATGATGCTGAAAATACTGCTTTGATCACAAAAATAAATTAAATTCGAATGTATATTCACATAGTTAACCATTATTTTAAATTGTAATAATATTTCACAATTTTTATAGTATTTTGGATCAAATAAATGCAGCCTTGGTGAGCAAAAGAAAGTTTAATTGTTTTGCTTGTAGCTCAAATGATTCAAGGAGTGTGAATTTAGTAATTAAATGAGCTCCTTGATGAATTTTTAGGGTTTGATTCAGTGTTTTGTTTAAGAGAGGCTTAGTTAAACCTGTTGATGTGATTCAGGCTCATCACGAGTAAATTAACAGCAGATATTCGTGGGGCTAGTGTTTTCCTGGTTGAACAGTTGGAATAATAAAACTCTTCCAGGGGATTGTTTTATAGACAGCATGCGGACTACCACAAGCTGAAAGATTGGAAATGAACTACACAGACAACTTCAAAGGTAAAAAATGATTCATAAGGGTTTGGTTTAGGGCAGGGTTTGGGTTTGTCTGTTATAATTATAATTAGCTTCATATAAAAACAACAGAAGTCAGTCATGTGACCTCATTTAGAAAAACATTACAGTGACTTCACTGTAGAAAGTGATTGCAAAAAAAAAAAAATCTGTAGTTTTACATTCCCTTACTGTATAAAAACTGTAATAGATTTAACCTTACATATCCTAATTTTACAGTGAATTTTCAATTGTTTTGAGTTTTCAACTAGTTTATTTCTGTAAAATCAACAGGATTTTTGCAGCATTGTTAACTAAGAAGCTCAAACAAGGTTTAGTTAACTGAAACTATTAAAACATAAAAATATATTTTTGTTAAATGAAATAACATATTTTATATATTTTGTATGAATATAATATAATATAATATAATATAATATAATATGAAAAAAATCAATTGAAATTAACATCTTACAAAATTTTACAAATGTGCAAAATTATCCAAAATATTAATAAAAACTATAATAGTAATACATTCTGCATTTGCTCTATTCAAACATGTTGCATGCGTTCCATTTCATATATGTATATATATATTACGAATGATTTCAAAGCTTCAACGCACTTAAATTTCCTCAAACAAAGCTGTTAAATGACTATTAAAACGTAATATAGAAGTCTAGAAAAACAGCATTTGAGTCATACAGATGACTGTTAGCATGCTTTTGTCTTCTTTGGACCATGACAAGTTCCTCAAAGCGAGTTTGAAACAACATGAGGGCAAGTAAATAATGGCAGACTATTGACCAGACTCATTTGTTGAACTCGGTGGAGGATGGTGGCTGACTGACGCACAGACGCTTCGGCTCCACGTCGGAGTCAGTAGCAGTCGTAGCGTGTGAAGAGCGAACCGAAAACACTCGGCATATGAGGGCAACGACATTATCTGATTGATAAGAAAGAGCAAAAGAAAATGAAATCAGATAAAGTGACTTTGTGGTTTAGTGTGGTGAAGTGAAGCAGGTTTTGGCTTGTGCGGTCGGTCGCTGTAACATGCACTTACACACGCTCATCTGTGTTCAAAATACAAATATATATTGCTTAAATACAATAATGATTCCTATGTTAAGAACCATTTTTGTTTGTAATAAAGAAAGCTGAATTAAATGTTAAATTAAATTCAGTACACCTTTACTTTGAAATGTACTACTAAAACTTTTAAGTAATATGATATTATGCATTTTTTAATAGTAGTTAATTGAATTTCCCATTGCTTATTTAACATGAAACTAAAATTTAACATAAAAAAGTTCTAAAATAAGGCATTGATTTATTGATTGACTTAAGGTCAATACTTGAATTTCAAGTATTTATTTTTACACAGGTGTTTTATCTGTATTTTGGATTTTGCAATTATTACTTATGTACAATTATGTATTTTATTTTGGGGTCAAATGATTCATGGGTCAAAATTCACTCAAAATGTCTGTATGCTGACTACTAAACATATTACATAAATTCGTATTATGATATGCATACTGAGAAGTTTTAATTATTCATTGAATATATTTTATTTATATTCATTTCAGTTTTATTCTGCAAATATATTTATTTATTTAATTTTTTTTGCATAAAGGTATATATATATATATATATATATATATATATATATTTTTTAAGGTTTTTAAATCATTAAGACACTTAAAATATATGCATATATATATTTTTAGTGATAATGAAATAATAATAATTTTTTTTTCACATATTTTAGAGCTGAGCATAAGAACAAATATTTTGTGTTTCAATGCATTAATTGTAATAGTTTAGTCTTCGGTGTAATTAGCTGGTGTGTTCATGGTTCAGTCTCTTTGTGGAGTTAGTTGTTTATCAGAAAGGGAATAAATAAGCTCTTGGTATTGGTGTCGGGTCGAAGCATCTGTCCAGGTTTCCTGGCCAGCACAAGCTTTAGATGCATTAGGAGAGTTTGGATTACAGAGACCAGGACACCACCATGACACTAATACCCAGGAATACCCTTTAGTCACCAACACGCTCCGAACAGACCTGAGAGAGACACGCAGACTGAGAACCAAAACCACATTTTTACTGTTATGTTTTCATCATGAAATAATGGCTGTGTTTGTCTCCGTGGCTCTCAGGTCTGTGGGAGTCTGGGCTGGTGAATGTAGGTCTCTCAGGGCCGGCCGGTCGGGTCAGAACAGGCTTACGCTGTAATCCCCCCTGCAGACGTCCATATCAGGAGCGGCAGGAGGAGGTGTGGCGCTCGTCTAGACGGCCCGCAGACGCTCCCCTCCCCCAGAGACCTGCTGTTCCTGGCACACAACCGGCCCACGGGGCATTCGAGTTAGACTGAGGGAATTTTCTCTCACAGGAGCTCATTCACATTGTCTGTGAAGCCTCATTAAATATTAAAACATGACACAGATGGAAATAAAATGCGATTCTGAAAATAAAGAGCAATGTGGGTCATTAGTTGTGAGAGTTTCTATCTGAATGAACCACTTTTGACCAATACATTTCCATGACTTTTAGAGTTGATCATGATTACTAGACTAGACTAGAGTTATATATATATAGTTTATGTATATGAATATCGAATATATGTATACTTGCATATATTCAATATTTTTTATAATTTAGCATAAGAAAAATATAAACACATGTTTATGTTTATATATTTTTTAATAATAAAACATAAACACTAAATATTATTTAACAAATAATTTAGAGCTGAGCATTAGAAAAATATTTTGTTTTAAATCATTGATTTTAATAGTTTAGTCCATCATTAATTTGTCAGTTTAAGGTGTTATTATATATATATATATATATATATATATATATATATATATATATATATACACATACATTTATAGACATTTCCATAATCATAACTAAAAAATTTGTGGGTAAACAAGACTAGAAAAAAAACACTAAGAAATAAAACTGCTGAACAGTTAGACTTAGAATAACTAGTGGATTAGCAAAACAAACACAAATTCAGAGATGTATTCTGTATTTTATGTTTTATTTTGGCATTTCTTTGTTTGCATTTATATTAAGCAAAGTGCATCTCTTTTTTTCTCATCAACACATTGCACAATACATAAATAACAATGCATATAAAACTTCGTATTTACAGGTAATAATATATTTATATTTAACATAAAATACATTTTAGCTTTTATTTCACTTAAATCTTAGTCATTCATTACACAAGTCCGAGTGAGCTTCCGGTTTCCATTTCTCTCGTAAAGCATCCTTCTGAGAACTTCTCACGAAAAACAAAACAGAAAGACAACATAGTCCATAAAAGGTAAGGGCTAGTCCGTCTCCATGAAGGAATGGGGGGCGTGGTGAGGGGTGGGGCTCGCTGTTATCGGTTATTGAATATGACCTCCAGCCAGCAGGGGCAGCTGCTGATGAACTGTCTGGTGTAGCACTGCCCCCAGCCCTTCACGAAACTGATCTGCACGGTGAAGCCCGTCCGCGGCTGCTGGCTGAACTCATGGTCATTGGGCCGCTGTAGGCTTCCCGCCTTCTCAAAGTCAAAGGCCTTGATGGAAAAGCCGGGGAATACTTTATGCACCAGCAGCGTACGTGAGTCGGGGTTGTCCAGTGTGGCTGACTTGATGAATATAGGGTAGCAACTCCGGTTATACACCCACACACCGTCGGGTTCGCGGCTAAGCTGGATGCCGTAGCCAATCTTGGCCCGAACCATTTGCACCAGTTGACTCTTGTTGTCGGAGGCGAGTTGGCCCAAGCAAAAGCCTGTGCCCTGAGGTAGGTCATAAAAGATGTCCAGAGATGGCTCCTGGACGGAGTATAGGCGCCCAACGCGGGTCTTTTCCTCCCAGTACGCCACCACACACCAATGAGGCTGTTCTCCACGCTCCTGAAGAGCCAGGGAATCTACAGAGAGAGAAGAAAAACATGGTTATTCATAATGCCAAATTAACTTCAAGTGAACTTCACTGAATCCCTGATTACCACGGTCAAACTGAGACTTTCTGGTCTACCAATCCCACCAATGGGTAGGCCAAATGATTAACCAACTTGATTATGACCAATTTGGACCAGTAAGAACCATCAGAAACTTGTCTTTACTAGAGTTAATAGAGGAAACATGAACAAAGTGTTGATTGAGGAAGTAAAGAGTACAGCCAATTATTAAATATATCATCAAAGTGAACTTCAATGAATCCCTGCTGGATAACCTAGAGGATACCAGATCAAGAGAGTTAAACTGATACTTGCTGATCCAAGATGGTTTACAAGTTCTTCCAGCCTGATCAAGATGGACTAGCAGGCAGAAACAAAGACTATCAATGGGTAAGGCCATCTAGACTAGATTATATCCAACTTGGATCAGTAAAGTGGCTTTACTAGACTTTCCAACAAGAAACATTTATTATTTATGCCAATTTAACGTCATCAAGTGAACTTCGCTGAATCCCTGCTTGAGCTCAAAGTGGTAAAATTGGTACTTGCTGGTCCAAGGTGGTCTCAAGCTCTTCCAGTCTGACCAAGATGGTCTACCAGGCTAAAACCAAGGCCACCAATGGGTAGGCCAACTGATTTACCATCTAGAATAGATTATGACCAACTTGGACCATTAAGAACCATAAAATATTGGCTTTACTAGACTTTGCAACAAGAACCAAATACTATTTATGCCAATTTAACTTCATCAAATGACTGTCAAAGAATCCTTGCTGGAAAAACCAGAAGATACTAGATCAAGGTGGTCAAATTGGTACTTGCTGGTCCAAGATGGTCTATTGGGCTAAAACCAAAACCACCAATAGTTTGTGACCAACTTAGACCAGTAAGAACCATCAGAAACTAGCTTTACTAGAGTTTTCAAGTGTTGTCAAGGAAGGAAGGAAGGAGAGAGCTGAGGAGATAAATTGACTAGAGTAGATGGGAACACTACCACAAAAAGGTAAACACACACACACACATTCACACCAGTGCATGCCTTCTGTCCAGGAAAACCATCCTGAGCTCTGCCAAACATATCTTGCATCCTTAATTTCAGCGTTGACGAGAGGCAGCGACGGAATGTGAGGAATCTGCCGCCCCGCACAGAGCCGCGCCACTGGCCTCCAGCGCTTGTTTACATTAGCAGTACTGCTTATCATTTGTCTGGGCCGCCTCTGTTCCGTACGCCAACCCGGACAATGTTCTGACGTCAACGCAACAATAAATCTGCAATGGTGCTCGCCCTCACCAACTAACGACAGTTTTAACAGCGATAGGGGAGAAATCCGCTGTCAACACCCATTCTGAACTTTGTGATGTAACAGTATAGAAGACACACCAAATATATAATAATGCAATGAACTTTATGCAATTTAGTGCCGCCTACTGGTAACACATTGGTCCACATCTTGCTCTGTATTTTCTACACCATGCTTTGCGCAATGTTTTTGCTTTGAGTGAAAACAAAAATCAATCTGACGTCCGGTTAGTATACAATTTTAAAGTTAAGATCTTTGTTTGTCCACAGTAAGGACAGTCTCTCTTTAATCTCAAATTTGGTTAGTAGGCCGTAATTTAGCAGGATAGTTAATTACGCACCAACCCAGACTAAGTTGATGACTAGAGTAGGTAAAGCCTCATTATAACCCTTACAAACATGCTTGTCTGGATATGTTACCATAGTAGTACCATTATATGCTTTGAAAGGCTTACGGTGCAATTTAAGTAGCATTGTACTGTATGTGAATACAATAATCAAACCGAATCAAGGCATATATTAAAATAACACAGTATTATTGAATCATTAACGGAAAGTTAATACTTTATGCTGTGTATATTTCTGATAGTGTCAGAATGATTTCTGAATGATCATGTGACACTGAAGACTGGAGTAATGATGCTGAAAATACAGATCTTATCACAGGAATAAATTAAATTTTAACATATATTCAAACAGATCACAGTTACTTTAAATTGTAAAATGTTTATTTATTTATTTGTATTTTTTACTGTATTTTTAATCTTAAAAAAATGCAGTCTTGGTGATTATAAAAGACAAATTGTCATTCAGATGAGCATCATATTACACTCTGTAAAAACCACAGCAATTCCAATCGAATACCATGGCATATATATATATATATGTATATATATATTATTATTTGACAGTATTACCATCACTGAAGCACAGTACAGCGTCTACTTCCTGTTTACTATTATATGGAGGCAGCTCTTTACAAAGAGGAGCCATTATACTGAGACACAACTAGCAGTTTAATGTTTAGTGTGTGTGTGGTTGCTATGCACCACACTGATGCTATTTCAGTCTTAATAGTTGACTAGTCTCTCTGACGACATCATGAACAGCAAGCAAATCTGAGTAGCACACACACACAAATCATACATCAAACAGACCTCTGAGTTTGTGTGTGTGTGTGTGTGAACGGATTTGTGCGTGTAAGTTATGGATTTACTAGTGTGTGTGTGGCGTCTCTGTGTCGGTCGGTTGGATGACCACAGTGTCACCCTGAATGACATGGTGACAGCCAGACGCAGAGAGTGTCCTGAAATAGAGTGTGCAACATGACACACACACACACACACACACACCTCATGTCTTCTACAGCCTCAAGCCTTCAGTTGACATCCTGAACTCTATTAGTCCAAACACTCTCAACTAGAGCACAGAAACAGAAACTCAAGGGTCTTCAAAACAAAAACTGACTAAATAATATTGATTTTAGCCTATGAATTTTAACATTTATATATTAAAGAATATCAAGAGATTTTTACTGTAACATTTAAATGTATAGAGTAAAGATCTATTGCACAGCACTCTATTTGGAAAGAAAAAGTCTTACTGTAAATTATACTGTATTATATTACATTTTATGAATTCAAAACAGGCTGTTTAATGATTAAAAACTTCATTAAATTATTAAAACGTAGTCCATAAAAGGTACAATTGAAAATGCATGATTAGGAAACAATAAAACAGAATTTATGGATAAAATAAAATACAATAAAAAAAATTATTAAACCAGAATACATAAAAATTTAAACAAAGCATTAAATTTATAAACAAACAAAACAGAATTTGAGAAAAAATAAAATGGAATCCAGAAAAACTACTAGAGGAAGTACAGAATTTGTAAGCAAGCAAGTAAATAAACTAATACATAAATAACACTGATTTCACAGGGTCCTTTTCAATCTCTCTCTCTTCCCCCCAAACAGTTTCTTTCTTTCTCTTCTAGAGGGGACAAAACGACTCCACACACACACACACACACACACACACTCACACACACACCCAGGGTCTTTGTTTATGGTTAAGCTGAAGTCAAATCTCTATTTAGAGCTTTACTGCCTCAGGTAACAAACCATCCTTCCTCTGTCCACACTGGCTCCCTTTGGTCTGAGCACTCGAATACCACACACACACACACACACACACACACACACACACACACAGAGCAAAGTTTTTCCATTTAAGGAAAGTCACTCAGCAGTCTGGAGAAGTTAATGATTATTTCTGTCTGTCTCCACACACACACACCCACACACACACACACACACACACTGGAGGGAAGTCGGTGTTTTTATTGATCGTCTCTCATCTGGCTGAGGTTCACGGGAGGCGTCGGCCTCATTTACGACCAGCCGGAGCTGACGGCACGCGGACGTCAATCCAGCGAGCTGCCGTGAGGTCAGGGGTCAGAGGTCACGGACCTAAACCTAAACCAGTGATGACGGCAGCACACAATGATCTTCAACATGGGTGATGTGAAGTCTTCAGATGCAAGAAACACAAGTATGCAAAAACGGAGAAGCAGTTTTGTTGTGTTTCTTTGTATGGCTGCACAATTTAGTGATTACTTATGAAAAAAAAAAATAATATATATATATATATATATATATATATTTTTTTTTTTTTTTTTCTTTTTTAAACAATATAGGAAACTTTACGATTGTAATGTTTCACTGTAAAATAAAAAAAATACTATCATTACTGTTTTTATTATTCTTATTACTAAATAAAAATATTGTTACTGCGATTATTATTATTATTATTATTATTAATAATAAATAAAAATATTTAAATAAGTATCACAACTGTAATATATCACTGTTAATAAAAAAACTGAGTATTTAAGAAAAAATATTTATTATGATTATTATTAATATCATTACTACGACTATATAAATTTAACAAAATAAAAAAACACATGTAACATTTCACTGTAAAATAAAAACGAGTATTTAATAATAACAACATTAATAATTTTTTTATTTTTAAAATTTAAAATTATTTTAAAAATGACTGTTATTGTGATTATTATTACTAAATAAAAAATTTACTTAAGAAACATTACTATTATTATAACATTTCACTGTAAAATAGAAAAATAATTATTCAAGTTACAGTACAGCTGCAAAAGCACAATACTTATATTTAATATATATTTTCTAAGATTTAATCTTGCAGCTTTACAGCTAGCTATAGAAGAAAAACGTCCACACCACAGCGCCTCTTCTGGTAATTATCTGAACAACAAACAAGGGTTTCGCTAACGCTCACGTTCTTGTGCAGACGAAATGATTGCAGACAACTGGCAGACGTTTGGGATTCATCAGGCAAAATACCAATAGTATTAAACAAACAAACCCGGAGGCAACTTCTCTGATGTGTGTGTGTGTCAGTTACGGCTCTATAAATATTATCTTTTTCCTCGGGCGACGTTATCATAACAACAATCTCACACTCGCTCCACCGAAAGACACGCAGACGGACCGATGGACGGACAGAGATGTTTGGCAACTTCTTTGTTTGGAAGTCAATAAAGGAAACTGGCAATTAGACAGAGAGCCATTACATAACACACACACACACACACACAGGAAATACTTCACGTCGTCCTCCATTGTGCTCTAATACGTTGATCAGGCGGCTGGGATTTTATGACGCTCAGGTTGTATACTGTACGCTCGCTGTGGGAGTGTCGGGCCAAAGGAAACCTTTTATGACATCATGTTGATTACGAGGTCAAAGGTCAGCAGTTTAACTCTCTCCACTAATAAAAAGCCATGGCGGTCTCGCCTAAATCTGGTGTCACGACTGATTTTCTGAGTGATGATATGGTGATAATCTAAATAACTAGCGCCATTGTTCAGCTACATTAAATTATGTTGTTAAATATGATACTGTACAGTACTTATTTACTTATTTTCAGATTATTATTTATTAAAAATTTAATTCTTTTTATTAGTTCTAATTTTATAATAATAAAATTTCTATAATTTTTTTTCTCATTTATAATCATTATTCAATCTATGTTTTATGTATTATAATCAAAAATAAAATAAACTCCCTCATTTTTATTATAAACTAAAATTGTTATTTATTTTAACCTAATTAATGCTTATTTTAGGCAAATTGTTATATTACATATATATATTTTATTCTGTTTTCATTTATTTATTTTGACATCTTTTTATTTGCTTGTTTTTTTTTTTTTATTATTTAAAGCCTAATTTATGTATTTTAATCACATTTTTATTTATCTCATTCTGTCGTTTTATTTTAATTAATGTCTTTTATTTTAGCCTGTTTTTCATTTATCTTATCTTATTTTAATCATATTTTGTATTATTTTATTCCTTTTTTATTTATTTCTTTTACTCCTATTTATTTAATATTTATCATTTGATTATTCGTTTACATTTATGACACTATTTTTCCATAAACTTTTCCCCGTCTCCACCAGCACTCCCTTCCAGACCCCGGTTTAAACAAGCAGTCGAACCTGTTGAGCAGAGACGCCCCAGTCGCTGTTTTATTCTCATTTAGACTGTAAATAATTATAGTGTGATGTTCAGTTGTTCATTGCGATCAAGCAGCCAGTCAAGAGACTTTCTGAATGAACGGATCACGTGTGTGCGTGAGAAAACATGCCGTCTGTCTCTGTGTTTAGTTAAGCGATTAGATTGCGGTTTAAGAAAATATTTGCGGCTGAGGTGTCTGGATCCTGAGGGCTATGTTCCTCTTCTAGCCTGAAATGGATGAAGAGCTGCAGTCAGATTCCAAGCTTGATGGCAGAGGAAGTGGCTGGCAGCGAGCGAAAAGCACAACAAAGCGTTCACAGTTCAAAACATGTCGTCAAACGAAGTCGCTCTGGACGTTCAACTAGCCGCTTTGTGTCATTTTCTCGTAATGTTTTCTTTCCGCTCGGCGGAGGCGCCCGGGAGGCACAACCCAAGACTCAAGGCTTTTTCCTCCGAGGCATGATGTCATTTCCTGTGCTGCCCTTTCCTCCTTGGCTAACCCAAACAACCATGGAATGAGGCACCAGGTTGCCACAGTAACAGCGTTTAGGCCCCTTAAAAGGGGGGATTACGGTCTTCGAGGGCCTTACAGACATTAACGGGACGTTTAGAACGGCCTAGATCGGCGGACGCTGGGAGAGATTCTTCCAAAATCCAGTCATTTTCCCACATCGAAAGCAAAGATGTTACAATGAGGTTCAGTTGATCTGATGCGATACATTTTACACTTTATCTGTTTGAAAAACAAGCAAAGAAACTCAAGAATAGTAGCCAACCAAAAAGTGCATGTGAAAACATTAAGTGTTCTCATTTTAAACTAAAATTAGAAATGTTTAAAGTAACTATCTGAGATAAAATAGATTTAAATTGAGGTATTAACATAATTATTTAAAAATATGTAAAAATATTACAAAATAAATACGAACTTCAAAAGCACATACTACAATTACTAAAAATGTTAACGTCAATTAGAACTTAAAATAACATGCGTAAAAAAATTTTTTTAAAAACAAAAAGAAAAGACAAAAGCACATAAAATGACTAAACTAAAATTAAAAACATAAAAAGATCACAGTAATTTACAGCTGGTTTAATTTAAAATAAAATAAAAATGTATTTAAAAAAATTGGCATTAAATGAATATATATATTTAAAAAACAGAAATGTAAGACAACACTAAGAAAAAAAAAATTTGAATTTATATTCCTATTTTATTTGCTATATTTTATTTAAATATTTTTTATTGCCCACTGTTAACTAGGGCTGTGCAATTTATTGAAAAAAAAACGGTTCGATTTCGATTTTGGCATGCAACGATTATGAAAATCCAAAAAACGGAACTCCCTTCCGCCCCATTTTGCAGCACTGCACTTTCATTCCTCCATAAAAGCCCAATTTCCCGTGCAAATCAGTAAAATAATGTAACGTGACATTTGCAAAATGGGACGTGCTGGATTTATCAAACTATATTTATTCATGTTTTAAGAGCATGAAAGAAAACCTGCGCTGCTCCTCAGGAAGAGATAAGCGCTCATATCTTTAAATAAATCACTCATGTAAAGTTTTGTCTTATGGTCCTCTCATAATCGTGCAATAATACAATATTGACCAAAATAATCGTGATTATGATTTCCGCCATAATCGAGCAGCCATACTGTTAACTATTGCATTACCTAAAGGAGTATTGTAAAGAAACCCTTCATCTGTCTCTCAGCACAGGAAGTCTGTCTGATATATTAAGGTTAACTCTTTATTCAGACTAACCAGGACAAACAGAGCTCAGACTCTCATCCATTAAACCCCAAACACACACACACACACACACACAACATTTAAGTTCAAGCATGTTTCGTAGCGTCTCATCACAGCGAGTGAATTAGGAGGTCAGAGAGACGCTTTCACTGGGAGTGTGTTTCCTGTGAGCCCGAATTTTCTTCCTCTGCCTCAAACTTTTCCTCCCCTCCTCCTCGTCTCTCTGAGCTCCATTCACTCGTTTCAGCAGGAAAAACACACTTCTCAACGAAAGCGGGACGCAAATGCAGTCAGAAATGTAAATGGAGTCGGGAGGAGGCATTTGTCTGGGACTGAAGCACTCCATCTTTCATCACACACACACACACACAAACAAGAAACACAAAACAAATGCTGGAGGAGGCCAGGGAAAGGGAGCAGCACACACACACACACACACACTTTAACATGTGTTTATGTAAAGCTTCCATCATTTAGCCGTTCTTATCTGAAAACCCATCTAAAGAACCTTCACTCACACACACACACACACACACACACACACACACACTCCGCCCAGCACTGAATTAAACACCATCATAAAAACTCTTTAAAGTCACTGTAATGAGAAGCATCTGTATGCAGGAACCAGGCCTAGACCAAACTAATCTCTCTCTCTCTCTCTCTCTCTCTCTCTCTCTCTCTCTCTCTCTCTCTCTCTCTCAAGTCAACATGATGGTACTGTTAACTAAAATTAAACTATTACACATTGTTTTCGTTCATTGAAATAAAACTGAAATGAAATATAAATATTTGTAAAAAAAAAAAAAAAATTAAATGTTGCCTTGGCTGCTAACTTAAATATGTTAACATGAAATTTGTGATGTTTTTGTAAACTTAAGATTTAAAAAAAATTTCAGTTATTGAAATAAAGTCTAAATAAAATGTAAATAATTATGTAAAAAAATAAACAAAAATTTGAAAATATTCTTGGCTATTTACTGAGATAAAAAAAGTTTAAGTACTAAAATGAGTAAAAATAATATATATATATATATATATATATATATATATATATATATATATATATATATATATATATATATATATATATATATATATATATATATATATATATATATATATATCATATAATATACATATTTATTATTAAAATATATATAAAGTAAGTTGAATATATAAATAAAAAATAAAAATGTAATTAAATATAAATTTAAAAAAATAACTAACAAAAATGACAAAAGCAAAATATTAACAAAATACATTAATAAAATCGACAGAATTTACGATGTGACATGTTGCCTTGGCAATTAACTGAAATAAATGGAATGGAATAAAACAAAAATTTATAAAAAAATTAAATAAAAAGGTGTATAACAATTAATAAAACCAACTAAAATTAAAGAATAAATTATAAAAATAAATGCTAATTCAGAATAATATTAAATAGAACAAGTATTCATTTATAGATTTATAATAGAATAATAATACTGCTATTTTTCTGTACTATGTTTCTGATCAAACAGATTTGATCGATTTAAATTGGTAAAAAAAGCCTAGTTGACTATTAGTTAACATCATCCAGTAGACTGCATGGCCTTGCAGACATCAGTGGATCAGGAAAGTATTTTTAGACGCACAGGAAGTTAAAACATTGTGATGAAAGATTACACAGACAAATGCCTGTTCTCTGGAATTATGTGCATGATATGATCAGGAATGTGCATTAAGGATTTCATGTTGACTTCCAGCTCCTCAGCTCTGTTTAGGATTCAACAAACCAGCACAAACGCGTTCAAAGACGGTCTGGAGCTCTTACCTGAGAACCCCATAGGGGCCGAATACGCCGTTCCTCCAGTTTCAGTGGAAGCAGGCACAGAACCTGGAGAATCTGCGGAGAAACAGAGTGACAGCTGTCAATCACAGGGTTAAAAGACCCGCCCAGTTCTTAGAACAAAAATACAGATCGGCCTCATTCTGGGTCGTTCATTTTCCTGCTCCTTCCACTTTTCTGTCATGCAAAATTCATAAAGTTCTGAGATCGAAGTCTGCGCCAAGAAAGCTAGCGAGAGCGGCTGCACTCTAATAGCAATACACTGTTTAGCAGGATATACTCCATCCAGTCCAAAACAACGGGCTAGTCAGGAAATAGCAGCAGCCTTGAAAACTGTGTACAGTAAAATTTCTAATTGGCGTGCGAGCAGACAGGAAAAACACTCTGTCGCTCCCTCTTTCATGTTAACCCTTTAATAAGCGGGGCTGGATTATTGTCTCCATATGTTTGGATCTAACGTCAGGATCCTAGAGTTACTGTGATCAAACAACTGCAGGAGAAAATGCATCAGTCTCAATGAAAGCTGAACGTCTCTCAATGCAGATCACTTACCGGGGTTATTTATGGTAAATATATTCATGAATCTGATTCGTGGCAGTTTAGCTAACACATGGTTTATGCTACAAAGATAAGAAGCCAAAAACTTTAGGATTCTAAAGGAACAGGCTATTGCTAACTTAGGCTAACCCAAGCTTAGCATTTTGAAAACACCTCAAACGTTAGCATTAGCCTGACTTACTATCTTTAACAAGACTTCTCTTCGAATTAGCTTTTGCAAGTTTTTGAATTTGTGGCTAAATATGAATGATTTCTTTAGTAAACAGTGACATATGGTAAATTTGGAGCAGTTTTGTTAATACTTGGTTTATGCTACAAAATTAAGAAGTGAAAAAATTTAGGGTTGAATTGCTAAAACAACAGGCTAATACTACTTTTGAGTCTCTAACCCACAAATATTACCATATTTGACATCAAATTAGCTTAGCTTTTGTGGAAACACTTACTGAGTAAATGTAGGATGAAATATGAATCAGTTTAATGCTTTTACATAAACTAAAGTCATGACAATCTTCAAAAGTTGTAAATCTCAACCTAAATATGAATAATGCTAAAATAAAAGTTCACAAATACATACATAATGCACAGCAACATCTAATGTCTAATTTGTTTTCCCAAAATTGGGGTTCACAAACTGCAAGGACTTCATGATTTAATGAAAAGATACCAGTTAATTACATTGTAAAATAAAACCAATCAAAATTAAACACTTACTAAAAAGTTTAAATATCTGATGTTATGTAACCACCAATATCACTAAATTTTGGGAATCGCTTCTCTAGGAAGATTTCCATTGACATCTAAGACGTATCATTGATTTCTCATGAGTTTTTGGACGTGTACCATGGTGACATCCTTCCACATGTAAAGATGATGAGTTTTTAAGTTTTAATGTTAGAGAGTATTTCCAAAAATTAGCCAATTTGTGAGCATTAACTGTGAAATGGTGTCACTTTGGGAAGCAACCTTGGGAGTTGGACACAGTCCCTGAGCTGTGGTCAGTCTAATGAGACACACGGTCAAACCTGAACCTGACCACAAAGAGAGAGAGAGAGAGAGAGAGAGAGGGAGAGAGAGGAAAAGACGTGGGATTCTTTGACCATTCAATCCATCACGAGCACAAGTTTCACCCAGTTACTACACTGAAACCTTCAGAGATCCAGACGTCTTTAAGACTCAAATCAGACGAGTCTAGCGTGTAAACGGATCGCGTGACGTGGCTAAAATAACAACCACAATCAGCCGAACCCTTCTAGAATTTAGCAAAGCTAACGACATTTTGCTAGTTCTTGGCGAAACTTTGCTTTCATTGTCATTATAAGTGTGAATGTTTGCGTCTGAGAGCTTAAAGTGATTGATATGTAAATTGTGCTTGCATCAACGGCCGTTTCGTCGCACCTAGACATCAACAACGTGTGAATGTGACAGTCAAACTGTCTCCCTCACCCTGACGTTATCAATGAGACACACACACACACACACACACTCGAACAAGTGACGAATAACTTCCTCCCAGCGTTCAGTGTCACTCTCTCTTTCAGTCAAAGAAAATCGCCCGTCTTCTATTGTTCTCTGTCTCGCGTCCAAGAGCCAAACGCAGCTAATGGAAGTGTGTGTGTGTGTGTGTGTGTGTCCTCACAGGAAATGTCCTCCCCAAACTGTCTTTCCTGTCCTCCACCGCAGTGCCTTTTCTCGTTCACGCTCTTGCTTTCTCTCGCAGTCGCTCCGAAACCCCAAACTGATTCATAGAAGAAGAATGACTCAAAGATCGAGAGCCAATGTCAGTCAGCGTAGAGTCGTTCCCACACACACTCACACACACTAGTAAGTATAAACATTATCGAGACGCACACATTTGGACGCAAAGAAAGCATTTCGAAACAGGCGCTCGTCAAAACCAGGCAGAATTTCTCAATATGTAAGTGATACTGTTTAACTGAGCAGATTTGGCCGGGATTGAGAAGGATCTTTACGGGGCGATCGGCAGGAAATCTAATTCGGGACGCTGCCAAACACAACACACTTATCTGAAGCCAATATACAGGACATGCTCAAGAGCCAAACGGCATTATGGGTAAAGAGAAAGCAAACGCTCAGAGGAAAGACGCAAAGCGACACTCCCAAAACCTCAGATTAATTCACCAGATAAATCATCTCTCTCAGCTTTTCCTTCATGTGATCCACGTTTCTGAACTCCTCGCAAACATTCAAACCACTTGCATCATTCGGACCAAACAACGAATCATTACCATATTCATATACTGTGCTATTAATGCATTTTCTCCAATTACGAGCACTTAGCATCTCAGAGAAGTGATAGTTAAGTATGGTAATCATTCAGTGCTGTGGTAGAAACACTAAAGTATACATGAAAGCATGCCACAAAATAATTACTATCTTCATATACCACATTATTACCATGGTACAATGTTTAAACAGCATAGCAAACTTACTAAGATTTTCAAAAGAGTATCATTACATATAGCAGGGTACTAAATGATTACCATATTCATGCACCGTGGTATTTATGTGGTAAAAACACCATGGTATTACCACTGTACATGTCCAAAACCTTCATTGCATATTTTTAACTCAAACTAAACTTTTTGAAGTCTCCACGTCTGCTTGAATTTAAGATGGAACTTAAACACACCAGGTGGTTTAAGAAAATTGGTGGGATGGTATTTCAATGGACAGAATACCACGGTGTTACTATAGAAAATGTCTAAAAACTTGCATTGTATGCTCAAACTAATGATTTAAAAAATGTGCACATTGGCTTAAATTTAAGATAAATCTTGCACATATCAAACTGTTTAAGAAAACTGGTGGAATGGTGTGTAAATTGTGAGAATATAATGGTATTACCATAGTAAAAGCCAAAAAGAATTAACATTTAATTTTTTTTTAATTAAAATTAAACTTTTTGAAGACTCCACATCTATTTGCATGTAAAATAAATTTTATGTATGGTATATAAATGGTACAAAAATACCATGGTATTATCATAATAAATGTGCAAAAAAAAAATAGTTGCAAGAAGTTTTCAATTAAAAAACAAAACAAATGTAAGATTCCAAATCAGCTTAAATGTTAAACTTTTAAGGTGGTTTAAGAAAAACCATTGGGATGGTATTTAAATACCGTGGTAATACCATAGTCAATAGAACCCTCCACATCTGCTTAAATTCAAGATGAAACTTCAACTTACCAGGTGGTTTAAGAAAATCGGTGGGATATCTTGAGTACGGGGGTGGGGGGGATTCTGGAGGAGAAGAGAGAGAGAGAGAGAGAGAGACTGTGAGTGGAGATGTGGGCTGATGATAAGGCCTGGCATTCTCTGGGAAAAGTGTTTGTGTAGTGCTGAGGGTTACAGGCAGGACAGCTCTGATAAACACACGGCCGCCTGGCGCCAGACTCCACACACACACACACACACACAGATCACTGCAAACTAACTTCACTGAACTCTGGGGCCTCCGGCGGGTTTCACATGAACAACCACAGACTGGAGGTTCAGTCCAGCTAAAAACTCTCATGCATTTATCCACATGGAAACACAACATTCATCAGTGTGTAAGAATAATAATTAGAATCAGTAGCTCATACCAAGACACATATTTGATGAAACGGTTGGTTCAGCTTTTGATAAACTACCAGACAGACCAAATATGATGTATGTAAGAATGTGCATTATTTGTCAAAACGATTGCTTGTATTTATCTTGATAACTCCGTTCTTATTCATCTTCATAAATCATGCTTTTATGTTTTGTAAAAGCTGTAGTTTGATTGATATCAACTGGAACCCAGGATTTAAAAAAACATGATTTGGAAACATTTTTAAAAACTAAGTTAATCTGCTTTTTCAAATGAACTCTTCATATATAACAGAAGAAAAATTGTCTATTATTATTATCTTTTATTCTCTATTCCATTCTATTCTATTATGATCTTCTGCATATGAAAGCCAAAATAACGTTTAGTTGAAACCTTTTCTCTATTCTATATTATATTAGTCTACTAAACACACACACACGCGCATACATCTATAAATATATATAAACATGCTATGTGTTATTATAGTACTGCATAAGCACTATATTAAACATTTACAACAACCAGAATTATTTTAGTTCAAATCCCCTACATTATTTCCACCTCTGTTCTGTTCTATTTGATTCTATTCCATTCTAAGCTGTAATTAAACGCCACTGTAGATCTCAGAGAGGACGTACCGAGCTCGCACAGTCTGCTCATATGATGCGGGTTGCAGCACACGAGATCCGGGTTGATTTTCCCGTAAGATTCACAGCACGAAAGTCTCTTTAATTCCGAGGAATGCCGGAGGTCCGGCCACCGGAACACCTTGTAGAGCAGCAGCGGCAGCGGGAGCGACTGCTGACCCAGTCTGGCGTCCGCTTTCCCCGGGAGGAGGAGGCAGGGGCTGCGCGCTCCGCCGCGGGACTCCACCGCCTGCAGGAGCACCTCCAGCTGCTTCTCCTTGATCTTCTTCAGGATCGAGTATGTCAGCGCCTTCAGTTCGGCCTCGGTGCCGGGGTTCGGCTTACTGGCGCCCGGTTTACCGAGACAGCAGCCCGCGGCGCCGCTGGTGTCCGCGTCTCCGTCGCCCTCCGCGGGCGCGCGGCTCCTCCAGAGTCGCCTGACGAGCCCCGATCGTTTGGTCCTGAACATGCGGGACGACAAGAGGGTTCCCCGGCTACAAAACGGCCATTTTGTCCGCAAGTCATGAAGATCCGGAGGTCCGAATCCACAGGCGCAGAGCAGACGGCGGAGAAACGGCGAGCAGGAGAAGCGCACGCGATCCGTTTCATACGCCAGACTTTACTATTTCACCCCACGGAATCCAAAAGGGAAACGCTGAAACGACTGTCTGGGTTCGCTGGGTACGAGCTCGGATCTGATGTCAGTGCGCAATCATCGGAACCGATCCGTGAGAGACGAGTTCGGTCGTAATCCACAGCGCTCGCTCGGCTCGGGGATGATTAATCTGCCGTTTACTTCGTTTGACATCAAATCTGCAGCTCGGATCGGACTGAAAAAAGGCTTTAAATCCACATCAGTCCGCGCTGAAGAAAACCTCTCATGAGAATTCGCACGGTACGATAAAACAACGCTCGAGATATCCACAAATATCCGTCTCCAGAGCGCGAGCGCGCGACGTTTCCGAGTCGATGAAGAACTGAAGGACTGAGAACGAGCTGAAGATCAGACGCCTCTCTCTCTCTCTCTCTCTCTCTCTCTCTTTCTGTGTGTGTGTGTGTGTGTGTGTGTGTGTGTGTGTGTGTGTGTGTGTGTCTCCGCGTCTCTCATTGGCGCGTCGGAGGTCACGTGATTGTCTAGACACCCTGTCGCTTTAAAAAAAAAAAAAAAAAAGTACCGGCAGGAAAAAGTGATTGTGTTGCGCAAACATAAAACAAAGTAACATGCACCATCAGACTGACGCATGGGACGCGGGTTTTATAAAGTTACAGCGTAACAGACAGAATTAGAGTGTGTTTGTACTGGTTGTGTTGTTGTGCTATATAGTCTCATTTAAGGAAACACACACACACACACACACACACTGGCGCCAGGCGGGCAGGTAAATTCACATTAACAATGAAACAAACTCAACAAATGTTTATGATGCAATCATGACATGTTTAGATGGAAACATTTCTTGTAAGTAAATTTTGAAATTTAAATACAAATATGCTGAAATAACATAAAAATAGTACATATGCATATATTTATGATATAGGCTACGTGATCTATATTACACTTTGGAACAAAATAGTAAATTAATCTTAATACTTTTTTTTGTAAATTGTTTTTTTTATCAATACATTACTTGTAAAAGTATGTGATCAATTATATTTATTTTATTTGAACTTATTATTTACTATTATTACTGTTTATTTTATTATAATTAATAATTTTTCAACAATTATTTTCTAATAAAACAAACGTATTATTTAAAATTATTATATTATCTAAATATAAGATATATATTTTTATAAAATATTTAATTAACATTAATATTCTTGTTATACATAACATGCACATTGTTATTTTCATGTTGGGAAAATACTGTTTTAATATTAACAAAAATAATAATAATTATTATTATATGGGCAGAGTTTGTAAATGGGTGAACATGTTCCTGTCTGTATTTAAGAACACATGAACTGCTGCCCCCTATTGGTGAGAAATATTTCACGTTGTCAAGTACACACACACACACACACACACACACACACACACACACGGCTGAAAGAGTCAGTAACGGTAATGAAACTCATTTTTCCGAAGATGTGTAGGGTTTTGTTCTCATGAACAGCTCGTCTGTCTGCTGTTCCTCTCAAACTCTGAATCGTTTTGTGGGTTTTTTAAGGAATGAAGGGGTCGCGACCTTTGATCAATGGCGCGCGCCGTGTGACAGACGGGCTGCGTGCGCGCTCACAAAGACTGTAGTTACGCAATCAGAGCTGCGTGCCTCTGTTCGCGATGACGTCACAACAATAAAACACTCACTCACACACACGCACACACACACACACACACACACACACAGTGTTTCACTACAGGGCATCAGAAAAGATGAAGATGATGATGATGATGGGCTGCTATTGTTCATGGATGAAGATCTGTCCTTCTATCTTTAATAAATAATTACATTTTAGTTTTATTTAAATATTTTATATCATTTCTAATTCGTTTTTTATTCATATTTCCCATTATTTAACATTATATTGTATTCATTTTCTATTTTTTTTATCCTTAATTAACAAGTAAATTCATTTTCAATTATTACTGAATTTTTCAGTCCTTGATTTACTGTTGTTTAAATAAATCTTTTATTGTTTTCTACGTAATTTATCATGAATTCTTTTATATATGCATGTGTGCTTTTATTTATGTTTTACATTTATTTTAATAGTGTCTAACAAAAGCCCTATGTCAGTTATTTGTGAGTTTTGGCAACACTGAGTGACCTGTGAGGGAATGACATTCATGACTCCAGGCACAAACAGCTGTTTATTTATCAAACAGGGACTCACCTGATAGATCAGCAAGAAACTGCATGAAGCTCAGACGGAGAACAGCTCAGCTCAGCTCAGACTCTGTCCAGATCTCACAGACGTCACTCCACTGGAGGAACCAGAAGCAGTGTAATGTGCTTCGTGGCCTGATGTATGAATCGGTCTTTCTGAGAAGTAAAAACCCCTAGAAACGGTCTACGTATACGTATGTGTTCATATTGAGTCAAGTGTATTCAACTGGATTCGTCCAGCTGATGTGAATTTCAGAGAATTCCTGCGTCTCACACTGAAGCAGATCGTTTGACTGCTAGAAACCCAAACAACAGACCACAGGAAGCTGACCCTATTGATGAGGTCAAAGGTCACGCTGTGAGAGCGGAACGAAAGCAGAATTGAGAATGCAGTGTATAAACAAGCTGTTTATGTATCTATCTCTGTCTGTCTGTTTGCTTGCTTTTTTTAGCAATAGTGATTTTTATTTTTTAGTGATAATTCAGGTGTGTTTGCATTTTTTTGTAATAGTTTTGAATGATTTTTATTTTTCAGTGATAGTTCTGAGCATTTATTAAGAATAGTTCTGAGTGATATTTATGTTTATTGATGGTTTTGAACGATTTAAATTTTTTGCAATAGTTGCAATAGAGTGAGTTGTATATTTTTTTAAGTGATAGTTCTGAGCAATTTCATTTCTTTAGCAATAGTTATTGTGATTTTTATTTTAGCAATAGTTATAAAAATGTTACATTTTTTGCAACAGTACTGAGTGATTTATATGTTTTGCGATAGCTCGGAGCGATTAAAAAAAATCCTATCACTGTGTAATAAAATTTTTTTTGTGCTAATTCTCAGCTATTTTTATTTTGCAATAACTCTGAGTGATTTTTTTTTTTTTTTGTGATAGATCTGAGGAATTTACATTTTTTGTGATAGTTCAGAGTGATTTTTTAAATGGTTCTGAACGATTACATTTTTTTTGTGATAGCTCTGAGTGATTTTTATTTTTTTTGCAATCATTATGAGAGATTTTAATTCTTTTTGCTATAGCTCAGAGCGATATTTATTTTTTGCGATCATTGAACTATTTGTATTTTGTGATAGCTCTGAGCAATTTATTTTGCGATCATTCTGAGCGATTTTAATTCTTTTGCGATATCTCCGAGCTCCGTTCTCCGTTTTTTTTTTTTTGCGATCGTTCTGATCGATTTTAATTCTTTTGCGATATCTCCGAGCTCCGTCCTCTGTTTGTTTTTTTCGCGATCGTTCTGAGCAATTTATATTTTTTTGCGAAAGCTCTGAGCGATTTTAATTTTTTGCGATATCTCCGAGCGTTTTTTATTTTTTGCGATCGTTCTGAGCAATTTATATTTTTTTGCGAAAGCTCTGAGCGATTTTAATTTTTTGCGATATCTCCGAGCGTTTTTTATTTTTTGCGATCGTTCTGAGCAATTTATATTTTTTTGCGAAAGCTCTAAACGATTTAAATTTTTTATAATAGTTCAAAGCAATTTTTTCCATCCATCCATCTGAAAAGGTATGTAAACCGGTATGAAAACTAATAAAAATGACAACCATATAAAATTACTAAACTAAATTTAATTGGCTAAGTTTGAAATCAAATTGAAATCTGAAAATACACAAATAAATGTTCATTCAACTGAATTTGATAAATCTTAAACAGCACTGGCAGCTCTCTATTCAAGCGTCCTCCTAACAGATGTGGATGTCCAGCACTATCAGTGTAAAAGCCTGCATGTTAAAGACAATCACTGCAGCACTTTCATGTGTTCAGCCTCTCTGAATGTATATAATTACCTCATATAATTACCCTGCTGCATTGAAGAACACAAGCTACATCAAACTGCGTCTAATGGAGCCGCTATAAGGTCCGACACGGCCCCTATATCGACAGAAGAGCGATTTAGAGAGCTAGAAGAGGACATTTACTCAACTTGAAAGCCAAACTGATGGAACGAAAGCAGAAGAATCGCTTGACTGAGAGGTTCGACAGAAGGAAACACAACAGCAGGGAAGTGTGTGCGGCCGCTGGCGTCTCGTCTAGTGTTCGGCACAAAGCGGCTCCCTGAATGAATCAAACGGGACAGGAGCCCCAGATGGGAAGCCATATGCCCCGCTCGGCCTGCGTCTCTCAATGGATGCCACTGTAAAAGCTGGAACTGTTTATGCCCATCAGATGAACTCTAGACCTCACTTCACCAGTCTGATATGACTTTCAGTTGCTCTGAAAACTTTGGCCCGTTCCTACACGGAGAGCTCAGAGCTACTGAAGAGAAAACCAAGATAAACCAGAGATCGCACTGATCTGGAACCACAACTATTGCCCTGCGGTTACTAAGGTGTTCTGAGCAGTAATGTTATGCGGTTGCTAGGGTGTTCTGAGCAGTAATGTTATGCGGTTGCTAGGGTGTTCCAGGCAGTTTTAGAATGTTATGCATTTGCTAACGTAAAAACTTTTAGCAATAGTTTTTATTTTGTATTAATAGTTCTGAGTGATTCTTATGTTTTAGCAATAATTCGGAGTAATTTTTTTAATAGTAGTTCTGATTGATGTTTTAGTGATAATTTTTTTGTGGTTTTATTTTTTTGTGACAGTTCTTACAGATTTTTATTTTTAGCAATAGACCTGAGCAATTATTCTTTTAAAAAAAATGTTTTTCTTTTTTTATAAAAAATTCTGAGATGTGTTTTAATTTTTACAATAATTTTGAGCAATTCTTTTAATGATAGTTTTGATTGGTTTAATTTTTTAGCTATGGTTCTTAGAGATTTTTATTTTTAGCAACATTTTTAAGCAATTTGTATTATTTTAGTGATTCAACTTTTTTTGAGATAATTCTAAAAGATTTTACCCCTTTAATGATCGTTCTGTTTGTTCATTTTATATTAATAGTTCTGAGTGATTTTTATGTTTTATTTTTTAGTGATAATTTTGAGAGGATTTATTTATTAGTAAAAGTTCTTATAGATTTTTATTTTTAACAATAGTCCTTAGCAATGAATCTTTTTTTTTTTTGTGATAATTCTGAGCGATAAAAATTTATTTTAGTGATAATTCTGAGATTTTTAATTATTTTTTTGCAATAGTTCGGAGCAATTTTTTAGCGATAGTTCTGAGCAGTAACATTTTTAACTGATAGTTCTTCGACATTTTTATTTTTTAGCTATATTTCTCAGCAATTTTTTATTTTCTTCAGTGATAGTTCAGAGTGATTTTTGTAGTGTTGCTCTGTCCTCGGTCCATAATTTAAACCCTCAAGTCTGTGTGATATTCTGCTCTTTAGATATCAGTCCATCTACCTTTAACAGCATTTCTAATGGCAGAATGCCAACAGCATGGCAGTCTTTCATGGTGATGCCCCAGTCGTGCAGGAGTGGGTGAGATCCAGAGAATGACCCAGACATGTGACCTGATGTCTGCTGGGAAATACCCAGACTGACTGACATTTATACACAGATGTGAGTAATGCAGCACAAAAACCATCAAACTTATATTTCATTTATTTACGAGGCAGCAGACTGGTCTTTTTACCAATAACTAAAACCATTTAAAAAACATTTTTGTTAATTAAAATTAATTTAAAAAATTAAAAATATAAATTTTAGACTGAAACTAAATAAAAATGGTAAATATTTTGCCTTGGAAGCTAACTGAAATCAGTTCAATTAATAAAACTAGTAACTGAAATAAAACTAGAACAGAAATTAATTCTAAAAAATAAACATTTAAAAATATTTTTAAAAGGACAATAAACACAAAAATAATAAAAAATAAACTAAAAATTAAAATGAAATCAAAACCAAAAAATACAAAAAAGGCTATTTCAAAATATTAATGAAAACTATCACCGTACATAAATAATACTAAAATAACACAGTGGATAAAAATATGAAATACTGTATGTACATTTTTACAGAACCTGTGAAAATAAAACACTCTGATCAACCAGCAAACAAATCAATCATTAAAAACAAGAGAAATTATTAAACAGGACTCATTTATATTATTTTTAATAAACATAAAATGGACCTTGAAAGTTTTAGCACTCTCTTAACCTGGAGTTAGGGCTTCTTTTAAAGCAGCAGTTTACTCATTCTCAATGCTAATATTGTTTATATGACGTTATGAAGAATCTTGGAACAGCACACGTTCTGCTGCTGTCTGCTGGAAACACAACACCCATAAACCCACAGTGTTCTGTTCATTCACCTGAAGCACAGCCGGAGATAGAGAAGGTGACCGCACAGGTAAGAACAACGACACTGCGGCAAAACCTCCACCATCTGCTGCTCGCGCTGCTGACACACACACACACACACACACACAGAGAGACACACACACACACACACACACAGAGACACACAGAGACACACACACACACACACACACACACACACACACAGAGACAGACACAGAGACAGACACACACACACACACACACACACACACACACAGACCAAATGACCACAGAGACAGACAGACAGACAGACAGACAGACACACACACACACACACACACACACACAGAGAGAGAGAGACACACACACACAGAGAGACACACACACACACGCACACACAGAGAGACACACACACACGCGCACACACACACACACACAGAGACACACACACAGACACACACACACACACACACACACACACGCACACACGCACAGACAGAGACACACACACACACACACAGAGAGAGAGAGAGAGACACACACACACACACACACACACACACACAGACAGAGACACACACACACACAAACACAGAGACACACATACACACACACAGAGAGAGAGAGAGAGACACACACACACACACACAGATACACACACACACACACACACACACACACACAGAGATACACATACACACACACACACACAGACAGAGAGACACACACACACACACACACACACACCTCCAAATAGAGCTCAATGCTGATCCTTCTTCATTATATGACGAGCAGGGTTATTATAGCGAATTAAAACCAAAACCATAAAAAACACTTCTGTTGCTGTTGAAAAATAGATTTATTTTATTTAAGCTAGATCCCACTAGAAAATAAATACAAAATAAAAAAAGAAAAAAAAAAGAAAATCACTTTAACCAAAATTGAAATGAAAACAGAAATATTAAAATACATATCTAAAAAACACTTTTGTTACTTGAAATAAAATTACCATTAACTAAAATGAAATAAAATTAACTGTCACTCACGTTTTTGAAGATAGACTTGAATGTGCATGATACAAACCTACATTTGTATAATTCATGACTGAAAACAGTTTGTAACATGATTCTGATGTGCCATTTACACGGTAATGCAATGTCTGATCTTAAAATGGGTTTTAAAGGATGAATTTTTTCAGTCGATATATAGTTTCTCATGATTTCTAAATTGTGATAGAGAAAAAGGCAACGAAGAAGTCTTTTTTTAAACAAAGGTCAAAACTCCTGTTATAATGTAGATTTTTGAGGGTGCACTCTTAAAGTCATAAATTAATCAATTACTTTTTTAACAAAAAACATTGGTAAAATATATATTTGGGAGTCTTACACCTTTCCAACGATATATAGTTTGTCAAGATTAGATTAGATTTAATTGTAATATATAGGGATGCACGATATTGGATTTTGGCCGGTATTCAATATGCCGATATTTTCAAAATAATTTTGGCCGATGCCGATACCGATATATATAAACATTTTCGCCTGATATATTTAAACTTTAATTTTACTGAATAGAAATACATGTATCTCTTCTGTACTGATTCTACCATAAATGTATTATTTTACAAATGTAGACAGACATTCACACCTGAAAAACAGGTCAATTATTTCACTTGGAGAATATCGGTTTGGCTCATCAGCAGAAATATTCATATCGGCCGATACCGATGATGGTCATTTTAAGCTTTTATCGGCCGATACCGATGTTGTGCCGATATTATCGTGCATCCCATATAGTGAAGTAAACGTAGGCGTCCCACAGAGGGTTACGACAGGGGTTAAATACGCTAAAATAAAAATAAAAAAACGCTAAACAACTAAGACAAACTAAAATATAAGTAAAAAAAATGTACAAAGAAAAAACAAAAAAACGAAAAATTCTAATGCTAAAATAACCGGTGAAAACATAACAGCAATGAATAGAAAATGACAAATAAAATCAACAACATGAATAGACATAACTAGGTGTTAATAATCATGAGATCCTGAACATAATAGAGATCTGAAACGTGAAGCTGAGACGGTCTCTGATGGAAACTCTCGGTCTGTGAGCTGTAATTACAGTAAACGCCAGCTTCCTGTGCATTCCTGCAGAAGAACACACACACACACACACACGCCGTCAGCTTTTATCATCTGAACAGCAACAGCCACTTAAAAACACAGACTCTCGTTCACTGAGATCAGAGTTTTACAAACAAGCTCTTTTTAGCGTCTGATGCCTTGACTTTATACTGATGCGTGCGGAAAGTGCATCACAAAAGGTTTCAGTTACTGACGCCGTTGCAAAAACGCTTCATTTCACAGGCGTATTCACAGACTCCCATGATTCATTTATTCTGTAATGGAAAGCGCTCAACAGTCACTGTCCTCTTTTTCAGCAGAACTGGTTCAACACGTTCATTTTCTCCAAAGACACCTTCAAATATTCTTCAGTAAACAGTTTCAGGCCTTCAAGCAATTATAAGATTTGATATGCACGGGCAAAATTACAGCAGGAGTTTTGCTCTTATTTTATTCTCCTGGAGAATCAGTCTGGTATGAGCTCTGTCAGTGAAACCAGAGGAACATGTGAAAACCAGTTCATTTCCAACTACCTAAACTCACAAATGTAATTCTCAAAGAGTACTTTTTACAATTAATCCAACACATGCTATGCAAATTACAGGGAAACTAATTATACTTTCTAAGCATTAAATATGAAATTAAATTTACATGCAAAAAAAAAAAAATGGTTCCTATAGGGACTTGCAAAGAAAAACTAAACTTGTTAAGAAAGAACAAAAAGTGTAAGTGCGGTCTGCTGTAAGTGTAACGGATGAAATAAGAGCAAACAGATCAGTAAAAGAGGGATATTTAATTAGGATCTCTGTACCTAGAATCAAAAACTGAGGGAATAAACAGCAATGCAACGAATGCAGTGTGTATTTCTCTATACAACATAAATCTATAATTTACATAAATCATACACGAAACTGCATTTACATGGGAAAGTTGCTCATTTAATAACACAAGTATCTAAATATGTATTACTCTTATTATTATGATTAGAAAACCGCTTAAATGCAAGTGTCAAAGATAAACAGCAAACGTCAGAAAAGAAATTAACTGATATATATAAATATATATATAAAGGTTTTGGTTTTTCTTTGTGCGATGCTCAGGTGTAGATTATATAAGGGCATATGGGTACAATGAACTAAATATAATGACAAAATAATAAATTCATTTAAAACAGCAAAGCATCCTATAAAAAAAGCCAAAAATGGTCAAATATTATTTATTTGTAACTTACTATAGTGATATGTGACGAAGCTGTGCATAATAATCCGCTTATTAAAGGAATAGTTCACGCAAAATAAAAATGTCTTCACCCTCAGGTCATCCAAGATGAGTTTGTTTCTTCATCAGATTTGGAGAAATGTAGCATTGCATCACTTACTCACTAATGGATGCTCTGCAGTGAATGGGTGCCGTCAGAATGAGAGTCCAAACAGCTGATAAAAACATCACAATAATCCGCACCACTCCAGTCCATCAGTTAATGACTTGAGAAGATAAAAGCTGTGTGTTTAACTAAAACACACAGCTAAACCATCTTTAAGACTTCTTTAACTTCAAATCATCACTTGTGGCCAAAACATGAGTCTGTAATCCTAAATACACTTCCTCCAAAATCCACCCACAGACTTACTTAGAGCCGTTTTGAACTGTTTTTGCTTTGAAACCGTGCAGATTTCTCTCCTCATTCAGACTTTTTAACTAGAGAAAGCAACATTATGGATAGCAGAAGCAACGGTTTGAAGATAAAAATGTCTTAAATGGATTTGTTTCTTAGAAACACGCAGCTTTTGTCTTCTGGTTAACTGATGTACTGGAGTGCTGTGGATTATTGTGATGTTTTTATCAGCTGTTTGGACTCTCATTTCATTCTGACGGCACCCATTCACTGCAGAGCACCACGTTTTCAGCAAACATTCATTTTTGGGTGAACTATTCCTTTAAGAATCAATCCTAATGGGGTCAAAGCATGATTTATGTTCACCGTCAGTCAAGAAATCATGTGGTTCGACTCATCTTCCCCACATGTGACCCACAAACAGAAACAATCAAACGAAGGATCATCACAATCAACCCAAGTGTTTTAGCTACATCAGACCTGTGACTGAAACCCCAAATCGTACCAATCCCAGAATTCAGTGCAGCCGGACACAGCCCTTTGAGCGGTGCGATGAGGACAGAAGCTCCAGGTTTGGACATGTGACTTACACAGACACACACCCGGTCAGGGCGAGTCCATGCCGAGCAGCTCGGTGCCCTGAGAGTCCCAGTACAGACCCACTCCAGAGTTAAAGACCAGAGACCAGACGTACGGGATGAAGAAATCCTCCGGCTGCTCCTCCTCCACGTACTTAAACTTCAGCTCCGGAAACTTCTGCAGGAGAAACACACGTCTATAAACTCCAGCAATGCATCTCTACACAGACAACAACAAACTGGCCAGCAGGTCGACCTTTTTATCGTGTTAAAAAGATATAATAATTGTTCTTCAGGAATAAAGAAAAAGTCCAAAGAAGCATTCACAGTGTTATTTTTGGTATTGTTTATATACTAGTTTAGTATTTAATTTTTTTTTTTTAGCTTTTTTAAATATTTTTTTTCCCCTTTTTCATTTAAGTAGAATTTTTACTGTTTTTTTATATTTTGATTTATCTTTAGCTTTATTTTAGTTTAAGTTTATTTTCGTACCATTATTTATACTTTATTATGCCTCATGATTATTTGAAATAACAACATTTTGGTTTTGGTGAACTGATTTTTATTTTGTATGTTTTTCAGTTTTCATTTTAATTTGAGTTTTGAAATTTGTATTAGTTTTTTACAAATATTTCGATTCAGCTCTATTTTTTAAATTTCAGTTTTAGTATTTTAGAAAAGTTTTAAAGTTAAAGTTTTTAAATCCCATATTTATATTTCATCTTTATTTTAATAAAATAATTGTAAAGATTTTTTGTAAATTTTTAGCTAACACTGATTCAAATGAAGAGCACTGTAAGAAAGTGACAATTAAATTATGCAGTATACTAGTATAGTATTATTCATATTTTAAATTAGCTTTTATTACTATATTTTCATTAATTTTACTTTATGTTTTAGTTACTTGGTTATGTGCTTAATTAGTAATACAAATGTTAAATTGAATTGTATTTTTATGTTGTATTTTTATATTTAATTTTAGTTTTTAATATTTCTATTTAATTTATTTTTATTTTACTAAGTTTAAAAAAATGCACTTCAACTTAAGCTTATTTTATTTTAGGTTAAATTTTTCATCTTACTGTACATATTTTAGTATTTCAATTTATTTTATTGCAGTCAGTTTTTTTTAAGGTTGAATTTTTTTCCTTCCATATTTGTATTTCATTTTACTCAATCTTTAATTAATAAAAATGATTTTAGTTAATAGTTTAGTTAACACTTACAATGCTGACTAACATTAACAGTGACAAGCATAACAATAAAAACGCACAATGCATTTTTTTCTCTTCTTTTTAAATTTCTCACCATCTTGTACGATTTATACTACACTCAGTTTTGGTGTAAATGTTCACTGCATTCCTGCATGGCTTTTAATAAAAATGAAGCATCAATAATCCTTAACGCTGAACTATTTCACCCTGAAGATCAGAAGATGAGACGGATGAGATATTCACAAATATGGCACTAAAAATATCAGCTCTGAGACAAGAGTTTCAAGTCAACATCCAGCATCATTCTCTTACGTAAAATGACTCATTCTGATGAAAGATTATAGATTAAAGATAAATATTTATACTTTATCATAACATGCACCAATGCAGTGTTCACTATCAAGTCCATTCTCCTTCCCTGTGGTTTTATTTTGATTGTCACATCAGTGAAGTCTAAAGGTCGAAGTTTCGTTCTACTTTTGTATGTAAAAGAAGCACAGAGTGCAAATGAGGAGTGTAAGTAAGCATTGATAATGAGCGCTGAACACAGATACGCTGTGTTTGTTATCTGATTTCAGGTGAAGCGCTTGCAGTTTTGACGCAGGTGTAATTCCATCCACCTGTGAGGTAAATACACTTGGGTTTGATTGATTATATGACACAAAGGAACACCTCAGACGCTGCTTTTCATGTTTAAATACAACCCTCTTAACCTCTGGTAAAGCGATACGTGGCGCTAGCATCTGAGACGCTAGCGGCCGTCTCTTGTGTGCTAATCAAGGTGAGGAGGAGACGGAGCCACAGGGTTCGAGTTCCTGAGCGTCTACATTTACACCGATGCATTTAGCCATTCATTAATCTTCCTTTCCATAATTCTCAGCCTTCAGCCAAAAAGAAAACAAGCTACGAGATGAAACACAACATTAAATTATTCAACGCAAAGCAACAGAAAAACAAACAGGTTGGCTCAGTTCAATCAGTTTGGGTTATCTAAATAAATAAATTAACAACAGAAATGTGATATCAACTAACAGGCAAGTTAGACAGTGACTTCTTTAATATTGTGGGTGATGTCGCACATAACCAGTCCATGAATGATGCCATTAAATGTATTTTTATACTTAAGGCTTCAACTGAAACATATTTCATTAGTTCAGATCTCAGATCTTGGTAGTTATCAATGTACAGGACAATTTCAGCAAATTTCCCTCAAATTCACATACAATATAAAATACTATTGTATTGCCCTAATGAAAATCTAATAATAAAAAAATAAATAATCTACAAATAAATTATATATAAATATAAATGTGTGCATATATATATATATATATATATATATATGTATATATATATATATAAATGTGTGTGTGTATATATATATATATATATATAAATATAAATGTGTGTGTGTGTATATATATATATATATATATATATATATGCATGAAAGCAGTAACTGAAGTCAAAAACTTCATATTATTTCACTACTATATGTGTGTGTGTGTATATATATGTACAAAAAAATCAGATGATCTATCCATAAAATTTACAATAAATTTAAAATTCAAGTTATATATAAATAAATAAATACATTAATTATTTAATAAAACAATGGCAATAGTATAAAATGAAAACAAATTAATAAAAAAAATAAAACTTTTGTAGCTCAATAATTTTTTTTTTTTAAATCACAATCAAATCAGATGCTGGTGAATTAAATCAAGTCCTGCTCCATAATGTCTGTCTATGCTAGCTATGGCCAGGGTTTCTGTGCTCGGTATCAATGACTGCTTCCCCGTCTCTGAACAAACACAACGACTGACTCCTGCCCACAGGAAGCTCTCAAACATATAGGCCGACTCTTTGGAAGAGCACTTTCTGGAACAGGAAGCTGTCTGTCTGTCTGTGGCTAACGCTGTTCTCTCTTGGCTTTATTTGCAGTACCACAGAAATCCTCCTTCCGCGCTTTTCAGAGGCCACGGAGGAAAAGAAGCCCAGAAGACATGAAGGAACTCCTTTCACAGGAACTTTACAGTTCCCCTGGAGCGATTCTGCAAACAAATGCTGTCATTTCCCATCCGTGTAAAAAAACAGGAGGCTGGTGAAACGTGGCTTTTCAACGGCTGCCATGAGCAGCTCTCTGGAAGTCCTGCTTTGCCACAGACATTTGAGAGTTTGTGGCAGAGAAAACTTTGTAAAGGTTTACATTTGTGAAAAAAAGCTAACTTGCCAGCACATGCAAACATAGCATTTCATACAAACAAGATTTTCTTGTGGATTTACATGAATGAATATGCACTTTAAGACTCAAATACAAGGCACTGGCTTTGCAAATGAATTTGAATTGGATTAAATAGCCATAAGATTTATCACAGCTGATATTCAATTCAGAAACGGACACTTTGTGTTAGAACTGATGCCACAGAAAAGACCGTATTCATCTGATCTGATTTACACACTGCTGCATCCAAATCACATTCAAGTATAAATCTGCAACATGACATCCTAAAAGTTTCAATAATACAGAATTGATTTCTTTGATACTAGAATTCGGTTTGCATCATAAAGCATAACATCCAATCCAATCATTCTAAAACATTTAAAGCATGATGATTTCATATACTGTACTCATGTTAACAGATATTTACAAATAAGTGTACTGTGGCTTAAATTCAGAGAGCCTAAAATGAACCATCTTGCTTTCATCAGTTCACGAAATATTGCCCTATTTCTCTTTAGGGCAGTCAATGTGTACTTTGGCATATTGTGACCTCTTTAGCACGTGTCATTTTTTCAGCAATGGGACTTTGCGAAGGCTTCTTGCCGATAGCTTGGCTTCACATAGACATCTCCTAATTGTTACAGTACTCACAGGTAACTGTAGACTTTCTTTGCCATTTTGGCTATTCTTCAATCCATTCGAATGGTAGTTTTCAGTTTTCTTCCACGCCTTTCTGGGTTTTGGTGGCCATTTTAAAAGCATTTGATACCATTTTAGCTTAGAAACCTATCATTTTTTGCACTTCTTTAAATCTTTCCCCTCTCTAAACATTTTAATCAAAGTATGCTTTTCTTCTGAAAAATGTCTGGAATGGCCAATTTTACTCAGATTTTCAGATAGAAATGCACAGGTCAACATTTGCTGCCTTCGTCCTTAAGGGCCATTGTTTGACACCAGCTTTGAACACACCATATCAATGAATGATTCAAATACACAGAATCAACAGCATGCATGTCATGACTGTTGGGTCTTTTGGTTTTCTATTACTCTACTACACCTACTAGTAAAATATTTACCATGTAGAAATATAATATTTACCAAAAACAGTGATTGATCTGGTTAGTGACGCTGAACTGCTATTTTTTTTAACAACTATATATATATATATATATATATATATATATATATATATATATATATATATATATATATATATATATATATATACAGTATTGTTCAAAATAATAGCAGTACAATGTGACTAACCAGAATAATCAAGGTTTTTAGTATATTTTTTATTGCTACGTGGCCAACAAGTTACCAGTAGGTTCAGTAGATTCTCAGAAAACAAATGAGACCCAGCATTCATGATATGCACGCTCTTAAGGCTGTGCAATTGGGCAATTAGTTGAAAGGGGTGTGTTCAAAAAAATAGCAGTGTGTACCTCTGACTGTACAAACTCAAAACTATTTTGTACAAACATTTTTTTTTTCTGGGATTTAGCAATCCTGTGAATCACTAAACTAATATTTAGTTGTATGACCACAGTTTTTTAAAACTGCTTGACATCTGTGTGGCATGGAGTCAACCAACTTGTGGCACCTCTCAGCTGTTATTCCACTCCATGATTCTTTAACAACATTCCACAATTCATTCACATTTCTTGGTTTTGCTTCAGAAACAGCATTTTTGATATCACCCCACAAGTTCTCAATTGGATTAAGGTCTGGAGATTGGGCTGGCCACTCCATAACATTAATTTTGTTGGTTTGGAACCAAGACTTTGCCCGTTTACTAGTGTGTTTTGGGTCATTGTCTTGTTGAAACAACCATTTCAAGGGCATGTCCTCTTCAGCATAGGGCAACATGACCTCTTCAAGTATTTTAACATATGCAAACTGATCCATGATCCCTGGTATGCGATAAATAGGACCAACACCATAGTAGGAGAAACATGCCCATATCTTGATGCTTGCACCTCCATGCTTCACTGTCTTCACTGTGTACTGTGGCTTGAATTCAGAGTTTGGGGGTCGTCTCACAAACTGCCTGTGGCCCTTGGACCCAAAAAGAACAATTTTACTCTCATCAGTCCACAAAATGTTCCTCCATTTCTCTTTAGGCCAGTTGATGTGTTCTTTGGCAAATTGTAACCTCTTCTGCACATGCCTTTTTTTTAACAGAGGGACTTTGCGGGGGATTCTTGAAAATAGATTAGCTTCACACAGACGTCTTCTAACTGTCACAGTACTTACAGGTAACTCCAGACTGTCTTTGATCATCCTGGAGGTGATCATTGGCTGAGCCTTTGCCATTCTGGTTATTCTTCTATCCATTTTGATGGTTGTCTTCCGTTTTCTTCCACGTCTCTCTGGTTTTGCTTTCCATTTTAAGGCATTGGAGATCATTTTAGCTGAACAGCCTATCATTTTTTGCACCTCTTTATAGGTTTTCCCCTCTCTAATCAACTTTTTAATCAAAGTACGCTGTTCTTCTGAACAATGTCTTGAACGACCCATTTTCCTCAGCTTTCAAGTGCATGTTCAACAAGTGTTGGCTTCATCCTTAAATAGGGGCCACCTGATTCACACCTGTTTCTTCACAAAATTGATGACCTCAGTGATTGAATGCCACACTGCTATTTTTTTGAACACACCCCTTTCAACTAATTCAACTAATTGCCCAATTGCACAGCCTTAAGAGCGTGCATATCATGAATGCTGGGTCTTGTTTGTTTTCTGACAATCTACTGAACCTACTGGTAACTTGTTTGCCACGTAGCAATAAAAAATATACGAAAAACCTTGATTATTCTGGTTAGTCACATTGTACTGTACATTGTAATATTAGTTGGTTCGTTCCCAACTGATGGACTATAAAAAGATGTCTCATGACCAACGTGCCACACAAGAAACATGATGTGTAAAAAAGCAAGAGCTTTCAGAAGACCTTCGCAAACTTATTGTTACGAAACGCACTGATGGGATTGGTTAAAGAAGGGTTTCTATACTTCTGACTGTTCCAGTGAGCACTGTTGGGGCCATAATCTGGAAGTAGAAAGACCTTTTCACCATAAACCAGCCATGACCAGGTGCTCCTCGCAGGATTTCTGTAAAGAGTTGTTCAAGGATCACTTGTGGAGGGCTTCAGAAAGACCTGGAATTAGCAGGTACAATTGTTTCAAAGAAAATAGTAAGTACTACACTCAACCACCAAGGCCTGTATACATGCTCACCAAGCAAGGCTCTATTACCGAAGCAAAAAAGCATGTTATAGCTCATTAAAAGTTTGCTGCTCAACATTTAGACAAGCCTGTGAAATACCGGAAGATTATATTCTGGTAAGAGGAGACCAAAATGAAACTCTTTCGAAAACACACCATGCTTGGAGGTCAAATGGCACATCACCCCAAAACATCATGGGGTAGCACTGGCGAAATTCATATAATTGAAGGAAGGATGAATGGAAAAATGACATCAAGACATTCTTGATAAAAATTTGCTGCCATCTACCAGGATGATGAAGATGAAATGAGGCTGGACATTCCAGCGAGACAATGATCCCAAGCACAGCCAACGAAACTCTCATTTGGTTTCAGAGAAAGAAAGTGAGTCTGCTAGAATGGACCAGCCAATCACCTGACATGAATCCATCCTATAGAAAGAACTAAAGATTAGAGTTTATAGAAGAGGCCCACAGAACCTTCAAGATTTGAAGACTGTTTGTGCGGAAGAATGGGCCAAAATCACACCGAGCAATCGCTGCGAATAGTTTCTCCATACAAGAGGCGTCTTGAAGCTGTCATTATCACCAACAAAGGCTTATGTACGAAGTTTAAATAAATTTCAGTGAGTGTGTTCAGTCATTTTTCCCTGGATCATTCAATTTTATTATAAAGAACTTAAAATCTGAATTTATTTGTATAGTTTTCTTTGAATGGATATATTACTTGGTGAATACTGAAATCTGGTTAAAATTTTATGTCAAAAACACCTTTAGAAATATGTGTGTGTCAGTGCGGAAAATATTTATATGATCCCATGCTGATTTTATAAGTTTGCCCACTTACAAAGAAATGAAGGGTCTGTTTTCATGGAAGGTTTATTTTTACATATAGAGCTAGAATACAAACCAAAAAAATCCAGAAAAAACACATTTTATAAAGGTTAGAAATTGATTTGCATTTCAGTGAGTGAAATACCTATATGATCCCCAAGCAAAGCATGACTAAGTACTTGGTTCAGAAACCCTTGTTGGTAAGCACAGAGGTAAGACGTTTTTTGTTGTTGGTCATAAGGTTTGCACACATCTCAGTCAGGAGGGATTTTGATCCACTCTTCTTTACAGATCCTCTCTAAATCCTTAAAGTTTCTTGGTTGTTGTTTGGCAACTTGAAGTTTCAGCTCCCTTTGCAGATTTTACTTCTTCTTCAACCACTCCTTTGTTTACTTGGTGGTATGTTTTTGTCATGCTGGAAGACCCATCCCAGACCCATCTTCAGTGTTCTGGCTGAGGGAAGGAGGTTCTCATCCAAGATTTTACAGTTCATGGCCCCGTCCATTTGACCCTCAATGCAGTGAAGTCGTCCTGTACCCTCAGCAGAAAAACAGCTCCAAAGCATAATGTTTCCACCTTGACTGTAGGGATGGTGTTCTTGGGGTCATATTCAGCATTTCTCTCCCTCCAATGGGTCTTGCCCATGGTGGCCGGATAGGTTGGAATGGAAGATGCAGATTGTGAGGCGAGGTGTCTTATACACCTTACGAGCTGACATTAGGAGTGACTTCTTAAAGTGTCAGGACTAATCTGTGTTCCACATGGGCACAGAACCATTCTGTGGGAGTCAGATTGGTTGGTAGAGGATCAAAAACTTATTTCACTCACTTCAATGCAAATCAATCTCTAACCTTTATACAATGTGTTTTTTTCTGGATGTTTTGGTTGATATTCTGTCTCTATCCATTAAAATAATCAGACTACAGACCCTTTATTTCTTTATAAATGGGCTTACAAACGTATAAAATCAGCAGAGGGTCAAATCAATATTTTACATATGATTACACAGTTTTATAAATTGTGGATATTTAGTGCCAGCCACAAGTTTTCGGATATTTGGCACTAGGACAAACAAAAGCATGTGTGTCTCCTATTTGCATGTGCTGCCAAGTGCACATTTATTCTTCATACGACCTGCACTACAGCCACGACATGCATGCGATTCATAAGATTTCACAAGCAAATTAGGACACTTTAAATCCGAGTTTTAGCCGGGAATAAAAGAGTAATCCATGAGCACACCTGCACAATCTGCTTGATTTTCATAATCCGACTTCAGATCTACTGCCTGTCCACGTCACATAAAGAAAAACAAAAGGTCACTTTCCAACAGCTTCATGCTCGCTGATCCTCTCCGGTGGAATAAGCCACTCAAACCATCACAAGATTAAAAAACAGCTGAAAACACACACTTCCACTGCATTCATGCATTACACGGAAATCAAATCCATCACGTTGGCATAAGCACCATGCAAATGCCACACAACATATACATGTATATCGTCTAATGGTGGTTTTCTAATCATAACGTGCATTTTGAATGATCTTTAACACCCTGCAAACCTTCTAAGATCCCTGAGTGAAGAAAGAAGCCTGGTTGTGGTGTACATCTCAAATATTAGAGTTAGTATTTAATCAGACAGTCGTAGGAATGGAGAGCCAACACAAACAGCCCAAACCCAATCCAGCTCAACCAAATGCTTACAATATCCTACATAAAATATGCAGGAAGTGGCTGGCGACGGGCCGCCCTGGCCAAAACCAACAGCTGCAAGGTGACTGGTCCATCAACAGTGATCCGACCCAACCCCGATCAACCCGAGCCGATCCAATCGGAGCTGAGCCGGAGCTCAGGTGAGTCACGGGCCAATCGACAGCAGGTAAGCTGCCCATCGGCGTTAATAATGCATTGGCATCCTATCATATTCCCCAGCACTCTCATTGTGCGAGACAGAGGCCGCATTGAAGCGCTTTCATATCTGACTCCACAGAAAGGGCTCAGAAGTTGGCTGGACTCGCTGACTCCGTGTCTGCTGGCTCGGCTACACTGCGCCTCTATTCACGGCCTCTCAAAGTCTGTCTGTTCCTTTCAGACGCCATGCGAGAGCACGGACCCGGCCTGTCACACGTGGGAGCACATGAAGAGACTCGCGTGATGAGGGACAAGGGGTCAAAAGGTCAATTGCTTTCAGGACGGCTGATGGCAGAACACAAGGGACGTTTAGTCCATTCTTTATTTTGTTCTAAACTCTACGGGTCAATGTGTCAAGAACACGTCAAGAGCTTGTCGTGGTCATATCTGTCCATAAAATCAAAAGAGAGAATACAGAAATTATGTTCTGAATAATTCATATATCTATATGTGTGTATATCTATATGTATAGCGACAGTGTTTGTTCTGAAAAGTGAACAAAAAGTCTCATCATTCTAATGCAAAAGTAATTATTAAAATATGAATACATCATGGCAGCATTTTTATGCTTAAATAAATTTACTACAGTAAATTCCATAAATTTTACTGTGAAAAAAAATAAAAATAAATAAATAAATAAATATATAATTCATTTCTATATTATTAATAAAATAAACTGCATAGAAATATACATTAATAAATAATATAAATTATAAATTTCATAAAGAAAAAAAATCTATATAAAAATTATGTATATAAAAATTCAACAATAAAATATTTAATTAATAAACTTATGTTGAATATAAAATACTAGTTCTTTTTAAAATATATTACTTATAAAGATAGAAGGTATACATACACACACATTCATTTATAA